>NC_089221.1:164634776-164893799 GCF_963924675.1 Phocoena phocoena
GAGGGCTCAAGCCAGGAGGGCCCATTAGCTTTGTTAGGGCCGAGCAGGCTGCCACACCCACTTTAGCCCTGACCTCGACTCCTCAAACGCCCCACCCCAGGAGGTGAGTGCCGCTAACCCCAGTTTACACATGAGCTCAGAGAGAAGAACAGGTTTCAGGGTGGGTTGGGCTTGGAACCGATGTGTCTGGCTGAGCCCCCTCTGCTGGGGCAGGGCTCTCCTTGGCCGTGTCCTATCCTGGGCCCGGCCTCCCTGTGTCCCCCACTTGTGAGGGGAAATGCCTGTGAGTCTCCTCAGCCTGTCCTCAGGAAGGCAGAGGGGTGCTGGTGGGGGCTGTTTGGGGCTCCCTGGCCCGGTACTGCTGGCTGGTGCAGCCTCGGGTGGGCCTTGGGCCCGCTCGGACCCCCGACCCAAACATGCCTCTCAGGTCCGGCAGGTCCGGCTCTTCCAGGATGAGGAGATCTACAGTGACCTGTACCTGACCGTGTGCGAGTGGCCCAGTGACGCTTCCAAGGTCATTGTCTTCGGCTTCAAGTGAGACTCGGGGAGAGGGTGGTCAGGGGTGGGGGGGGCGGGCGCCTGGGCCGGGCTCTGAGGCTGTGCCGGCCCCCAGCACTCGCTCAGCCAACGGCATGCTCATGAACATGATGGTGATGAGCGACGAGAACCACCGGGACATCTACATCAGCACCGTGGCCGTGCCGCCGCCGGGGCGCTGTGCCGCCTGCCGGGACGCCAGCCGCGCCCACCCAGGTGAGGGGCCGGGGCCGGGGGCGCAGGCTGCCTGCTTCCCCGCCCTGGGGCCGCAGCTGAGCCCGCGTGGCCTGTGTCGCTGCAGGTGACCCGAGCGCGCAGTGCCTGCGGCATGGCTTCATGCTGCACACCAAGTACCAGGTGGTCTACCCCTTCCCCACTTTCCAGCCCGCCTTCCAGCTCAAGAAGGACCAGGTGGTGCTGCTCAACACCAGCTACTCCCTGGTGGCCTGCGCCGTCTCGGTCCACTCGGCAGGTAGGCCCCCAGGTCTGAGGACAGGCCCTTTGCGCATGCGCTGTCAGCCTCGGGGCCCTGTGACCTAATGACTCGGCCAAGCGGCCCTGCGAGCTCGGTGCTGTCACTACCCTGCATCACAGATGAGGAGACCAGGGCCCTGGGGAGGTGAAGTCCCTCATCCAAGGTCACACAGCCAGGAAGTGGGAACGTGGCATCCAAACCCAGCCACTCCCCACCCCAGCGCTGTCCACTAGAACTTTCCACAGGGCTGGGATGTTCCAGATCTGCTGTATCTGCTATAGCTGCCACCAGTAGCCACTTGACCGTGGCTCATGTGACCAAGGAACTGAGTTGTTCAATTTAGTTTTAGTCATGTTAAGTTCAAGTAGTCACATGCGGTCAGTGGCTACCATGCTGGACAGTGCAGTGCGTTCTTCTCCGCAAAAAGAGAAACGTTGATTAAAAATTTCAGGGAGTGGTTAGTGGACAGATGGCCTTCTTACATCTTTGATGATCGCAGAAATGCCAGTGAAAATCAGGTGATGTCCCCCAGCAGAGTGGCAGATGTTAAAAAGCTGGATAATGCCACTGGCTGGTGGCAGCGTGGGGCCCTGGGGGCTCTCCCGCTCTCCCAGGGCCTCATGGCAACAGACGTGCCTGTGGCCCAGCAGCGCTGCACCCAGACATGTCTGAAGGTTTGGTGGCAGGAGCCAGGGGCTGCCTGGTGTCCATCGCTGGGGTTTGGGGAGGTAGGACAGGGTGGGCACTTCCCTTGGGTCAGCAGGGAGAGCCCCAACGTGAACATCTGTGGAGAGTGTACCTTAAAGACATGTTCAAGTGCAGAAGAAGCACAAGAAGATCTGTCACCTGATACTGATACCACTTATATTTAAATTTAAGACGTGTTCCAATTTTGCCAGAATGCAGTCAAATAAAGATGCCCACTGCGAATTCCCTGGTAGTCCAGTGGTTAGGACTCTGTGCTTTCACTTAGGGCCTGGGTTCAGTCCCTGGTCGGGGAACTAAGATCCTGCAAGCTGCGTGGTGCAGCCAAAAAAAAAAAATACCACTAACTACATTTAAAATGGTTGTCCCTAGGGGTGTGGGAGGGTATTGGACATGAAAAGAGGATTCTATGTATATAACTAAGCCCACAGGCCAGCAAGGGGCAGGGTGCTTTGTCCTCAGGCCTGCCCAGGGGGCTCCCACCCCTGCCCTGGCCACCTGTGCCAGCATGGGCAAGGCCCTGCTTCTCGCCAAGCCGTGAGCCCCCAACAAGCCAGGCCTGGATGGGGCCGCCACCCCCTGCCCCGTCAGGAAGGACCACATGGGACAGGATTCAGCCCGTGTGCACACAGCTCACGTGAGGGGCATTGTCATCAGTGTTCAACGCTCATCTCACCCTAGGAGGGTACTCACACAGAGGGGGAGTTTTGACTTGAACATTTTCTACTCACTCCCCCTCCCCTCCGGAAGAAGTGCCACCACTCTGGCAGACAGGAGTTCGTTGGCAGACTTGTATTATCTCTCAGTGTGACCTTGGACAAGTTTCTCTGAGCCTCAGTCCTGAGTCTGAACTGGGAGGACAGTTCCCCTCTCCAAGGGTTGCTTGAGGGGGGCCCAAATGAAGCAGGGCAGGCAGAGCCCAGGGCCTGGCCATGCTGCTGCTCGTGAATGCGCTGGGTTCTCCACACTGACACTCCCCAGAGGGGGATCTGCCTCCCAGTCAGACGGAGTCATAGAGGCCTGGGATTCGGGCAGTCTGTGCCTGTGCTGGTCTGGCTTGCGTTGGGAAGGACAGAGGGCTGTGTAGTAAACTGTCAAACTTAAGTGGCTTTTATCTGGTATGATGATGACATGTCAGCTTACCAAGCGCAGGGATTTTTGTCTGTCTTGTTCACTCCTCAGTCTTCAGTGTGTGGCATACAGCAGATGCTCAAGAGTAAGGTTTGAATGAACATGATTGTGTGTGTGTGTGTGTGTGTGTGTGTGTGTGTAAAAGTCCTTTTTCCCTTTTGGGTGTTTCAGACTGATCTCAGAATATGTACATCTTCTAGAGGGGTCTCCTCATGGTGGATTTCTAAGAACCCCCCAGCATAATGAGGGAGATCGGAAGAGCATTCTGGACTTGAACTCATCTGTTGACCCCCTTCCCACATCCATCACTTTATTTTTATGTTCCAGGTGATAGCAGCTTCTGCCAAATCCTGTACGACCACACCACCTACCCCCCGGCCCCTCCCAGCCCCCCTGGGCCCCAGAGCCCAGAGATGCCCCCTGTCCTCCCCGCCCCCTGCTCCGAAGCGGCCCCAGCCCGGCCCTCTGGGGCCCCCGAGCACTCGCCTGCCATCGCCAAAGCCAAGGAGTTTGTGGCTGACATCTTCCGCAGGGCCAAAGAGGCCAAGGGTGGGACCTCAGAGGAAGTCCGGCCACCCCCCTGCCCGGGGCCCTCTAGCAGCCGCTGCCGCCTGCCCTCTGAGCCCCTAGCCCCAGGTGGGGAGGCGGTGCCCCGGGACAGCCCCCTTGCAGCAGAGGTGCCCGCCTCCGAGCCTGGATACGTCAACTACACCAAGCTGTATTATGTGTTGGGGTCCGGTGAGGGGACGGAGCCAGAGGATGGTGAGCGGGGAGCCCACCTGGTGGGGTCCCAGGCGTGGGAGGCTGGCCTGGAGGGGCCTCTAGGCCTCCTACCGCCATCCCTACCCCCACATCCTGCCCTCTCAGAGTTGGAGGATGACAAGATCTCCCTGCCCTTCGTGGTGACTGATCTCCGCGGCCGCAACCTACGGCCCATGCGGGAGCAGGCTGCCGTCCAGGTTGGTGCTGGCAGCGGGCAGGCCAAGGGGCAGCTCCCGGGGGACCTGCTGGGATGGCAGTTGGCGCAATCCTCCCCCTCCCCCTCTGCCCACTGTCCACAGGGTCAGTACCTGACAGTGGAGCAGCTCACACTGGACTTCGAGTATGTCATCAACGAGGTCATCCGCCATGATGCCACTTGGGGTCACCAGTTCTGTTCCTTCAGCGACTACGATATTGTCATCCTGGAGGTGGGCCCAGGTGTCGGGCAGGGCAGGCCCAGGGCCTCCCAGCTCTGGGCAGCATTCTCAGTACGTGTCACCATCCACACCCCGCCCCCCAGGTCTGCCCAGAAACCAACCAGGTCCTCATTAACATTGGCCTGCTGCTCCTGGCATTCCCGTCCCCCACCGAGGAGGGCCAGCTCCGGTGAGTGGGCAGGGACCCCACCCTCACCCTTGCCCGGCGGGGTCCTGCACTCAAGACCTCTCAGTGGGGGGAAGGGGGGATGTGAGAAGACTCCCCCTGCCCACCAAAACTCGGACTGGCCGCTCCATTACTGCTTCAAAGATATAGGCCCCTCTGGGTAGCCTGGGTTCAAGCTCAGGGACCCTGTGGTCCCACTCCCTTTCTCCTCTGCTCACCATCCCTCCCCGCTGTAGACCAAAGACCTATCACACCAGCCTCAAGGTGGCATGGGACCTCAACACGGGCATCTTTGTGACAGTCAGCGTGGGCGACCTCACTGAGGTCAAAGGGCAGACCAGGTGAGGCAGGGCCGGGGGCCAGGGCTGGGGGTGGGTTGGGCCAGGGTGAGGAGAACTGCTCACCCCCTCTCCCTCAGCGGCAGCGTCTGGAGCTCATACCGCAAGAGCTGCGTGGACATGGTCATGAAGTGGCTGGTGCCTGAGAGCAGCGGCCGTTATGTCAACAGGATGACCAACGAGGCGCTGCACAAAGGTGGGCCCCGTGACCTGACGACAGTCCAGGACTGAGGTCCTTATCCTGGGGCCGGGCCAGGCCCAGAGCACGCACTAATCCCTAAGTGTTGCTGAATGGAGGAGCACATTGGCTGAGCTAGTGGACACCGTGGCATTGGGTGAGGGGAGGGCAGCCCAGGCCAAGGCCAGGGGGCCAGCTCAGGTGTGGCACCTGGGGGCCCCCGGCCAGTCATTCAGTCATTCAACAGACATTTTATTGAAAGGCTGCAGGCAGGAGGCAGACATAACTTTGCAGGGTGCCTGCCTTCCAGAACCTTTTGGGCCCATATCAAGTCAGGGAAAGAGGCCTCTCCTACAGCCTGGGCAGGCCAAGGTTCCAAGGCTTTGTCCCCACCCTTCCCTGCAGGGTGCTCACTGAAGGTTCTGGCAGACAGTGAGCGATACACGTGGATTGTGCTGTGAGGGCCCGGCCGCCCTGGACACTGACTCCAACTACCTCCGCGGCCTGGGAGCTGGCCGCCTTCCCGGCAGCCTCTGCCGACCGACCGATGACCGGCACTAGTGTTAGGCTGCGGGAAGGGGGCTGGGCGGGGCAGCCCCTGGTGGCCTGAGAGTCTGGACGCTTCTTATTTATGCCTATTTAAGTTGGAAAGGGGCAGAGGGAGGGAGCCCCCTGCCCCACCAGCCTTGAGCGCCCGCCTTCACCCTAAGCTGGGCGTGGGCCCTCGTTCCTCACGAGTTTGCCCCTTTTCTCGGCTACAGGTGTGGACGTTGCCCCCCTACCCCCACCCCAGGGAGGCCAGATGGATCCCATACCCCTGCCCTGTCCACCCCCAGCCTCTCCCCCGACCTGAGGTGGTGAACCTCGTGGCCATCACACCTCCCCTTCCCGGCCCTGTTGTTCCTCTTCACATAATAAATGTTTTATTTCTGAACCTCACCGAGTTCCCTTTACTGCCTGCCACTCTGGTGCTCGGGGCCCAGCTGGAGCCCCCAGCCCCAAGGTTCCCACCAAGGCCCGGCAAGTCAGCAGTAGGCAAATATCACAGCGGAATTTATTGTGTTTTAAGAAAGACTACAAAAAGGTAGAAAACAGCTCGGCACACTAGACTACCACACGCGTGGACACTTCCACCACCAGGAGAAGGGAGGCCCCGAGGGGTAAGGAGGGGGAGTCGGCAAGCCACCCCAAAAGCTGGAGCACACGGAGCACACAAAATAGTGATTTTTATACAATAGATCAGGTGTGTTTTTTCTTTTTTTCGCTTTTTGCCATAAACATCTATCTCACAGGTTGAAAACACTGAGAAAACCGGAACAGATAAGGCCATGATGGTTGGAAAAAACCCCAACAAGTTACCGACCCCGCTCACGCGGCGCTCACAAATCGCACAATAGTCATGTGGAGGGCGGGGATCGCACGCATGGAGGAGAAGCACGGTCTCCAGGGAGAGTAGGAGCGTAGAGATTCCATTACAAACCAGCGGCGAGGAGGGCCCGGGACTCAGGGTCCAGGATCTGAGCGAGTGGAGCACCCAGCCCTGGCCGGGGCAGGCGTGGGCACTTCCGGGCCCGCTGCCTGCAGCAGGTCCCTCTGGGCTTGGCGCCCGGTCCAGCCCGCTGCTCTTTGGAAGCTGGAGGTGGTGCCCCTTCTGCCCTCCCCCTGTCCAGGCCGGGCAGTGCCCCCCTCTAGGGCTGCGGGGCAAGGGAGGGCCCAGCTCTGGAGAAGATGCGACACCCACAGCTTTAATTGCACTTATACCAAGGAGTGGGAAGCGGTGGGGCTGCTGGGGGAGGGATCCCGGGGCTGCTGCTGACAGTGGCGGGTCCCCAGGTGATGCCCACCTGCGCCCACCCGGGGCTCAGGGCTGGGCCTAGGACAGGCTGTGCAAAGCCAGCGAGCTGAATAAGTTAACAGTTCTGCAAGGGAGGGGGCCTGCCTGCCTGCCCCCTGGGGGGGGGGTGGTGGGGGTGGGGCTGGGGGAGGGAGATGCTGCGGCCTTTGGGGCCAAGGGCCAAGCTGGCTGCCCCAGGGGGCACCTGGGCACGTCGGCGGGTTCCTTAAGGCACGTCTTTTGTGTCAGAGTTTGCAGCTGCGGCTCCGCCCGGCCCTGTGATTGTGCCCGCTCCATCCGGGGCAGGGACCCCCTTACCTTCCCTGTCTCGGAGGCCCCCTCCCGGCCCCGGCCGAGGCTGGAGGGGTGACAGCGAAGCCACAGAAGCTGTGAGGGACCCTGGCGAGGAGGGGCAGCAGGGTAGGGCGGGCAGGGCGGCGGGGTGCGGCGGGGGAGGCCACAGGCTTAGCTGGAGGGCAGCGCCTGCACGAAGAGGCCACGTGCGTCTGTCCGCGCCAGTTTGGCCGGTGGCTCCAGAGCCTCGGGGCCCAGCGCGGGTGACTCGCCACCGGCCGCGAGCGAGATGTCCTGCGGCAGCTCGTCCTCGCTTTCCTCCTCCTCTTCCTCCTCCTCGTCTGGGGTACACGGACCAGGCCTGGCTCAGCGTGGGGCGGCGGCGCCACCAGGCCGCCACATGGCTCCCCAACCGCCGCCTCCTCCACCCCAGCCTCGCTGTACGCCACCCCCTGGACTCTGGCCCTCGGTAGGGGCACGCTTTACCTACCTTTGTCCGGGTCCAGGGGGTTCAGCGTGGTGGCCAGGTTGGCGAACTGGAAGGAGGGGAGAGGAGAAGGAATGAGGGTCCTGCCTAGGGGCACCCCTCCCGTGCCCTCAGCGGACCCGTCGTGCGCACCTCGCCCATGACGGCAATGGGGGTCTCGCCCTTGGCCTGGGCCACGCGATGCTCGATCAGGTAGTACATGTACTCATCGTAGAGCAGCCGTATGAGATGGAAGGAGCCGAAGCTGGCGGCGCTGCGCAGAGTCAGGTCCCGGATCACCATGGAGCTGTGGGAGGCGACAGAGAGGAAATCCTCAGGCCGGGACCCGCCCCGCGCCCCTCTTCCCTGCCGTAAGGACCCCAGGCCCGAGCAAGCCCAGTTACCACCGCCCGGCCCCGCACAGGCTTCCCGGTCAGAGACGGAAGGCGTCCCTCAGAGAGGGAGGAGGGCCCGAGCCCCGCCCACCACCAGCAGGACCCTCGACTTTCTAAAAGGCACCCGAGTCCCCCCAGGGGGTGGGGCTTTCTCTGGTCCAGCCGCAGAGGGTGGGGCTGGGGCCCTCATCCAGCCCCACCCTCCTCGAAGAGGCGGAGCCTTCACCGGTCCCATTTTGGCCCGATCCCAAAGCACAGGAGCCTTCTCTGGGTCCGGCCCTGGTGGGAGGAACGTCCTCCCGCCCAGCCCCTTCCCCGCCCGCATCCCGCCCAGCCGGAGCGCACCTGTAGAAGGACCACTTGAGGAGGAAGAGCTTAGCGGCCTTGGGGAAGCCGGCGCTGCCCTGGTAGGGCTTAAGCACTTGGCTCACGACGCCGTCCAGCCAGGCCGCCCACTGCTCCAGTGAGTTCTGCTGCTGCAGAGTCACTTTGAAGTCCTGCTCCAGCCGCTGCACCACGCGGTCCTCGCAGCGGCACACCCACGAGGCCTGCTCCTGGGACACAGCGGGCGGGTGCCCGGGGCTCAACCGCCGCCCCGGGCCCGAACCGCCGGGCCGCCCCGCGCTCGCCTGCCCGTCCACGCTCACCTGCACGTTGGCGAAGTCCACGCGGTTGAGGTCGCTCAGCATCTGGTTGATCTGCGCGGTGTTCTGCAGCACAGCACGCGCCGCCTGCGCCAGGTGGTTGAGCGACGTGTAGCGCCGCAGGGTCTGCGCGAAGGCGCCGGCCGCTGCCACCTGTGGGGCCCGGGGCTTGTGGCTTCCGCGGAACCCACCCCGCACGGCCCCCTGCCCCACCCAGTGCGACCTCTCTGAGCCTGTTTCTTTCTCCTAAAAGGGAGGAATGTACCTTGTTGCTTTCGTTGGGAGATCAAAGGGTCGGGGTTTTCAAACTTTGGGCGACCACCCACCCAAAGAATGCCTCCAAAAAAATTCAATGTATTGTATCTGAACAGCATTATTATTTTTCATCAAAGGACACAAGTAAATCTCGGAGGGCATTGCCCAGAAAGGGCACTACTTCCATAACCTTTGGTTTCATTTTGTTTGTATTATTATTCCCTTGAATGTCAGCTCCGGGAGGGCCAGAGTTTTGTGCATCTTGGTCATTGCTGTGCTCCCAGCACTCAGAACCATGCCGAGCACACAGCAGGTGCTCAATAAATGCGTGTGGAATAAATGAATGAATACATAAGTCTTACCCGTTCTGAAGGGCTCCCCGGGGATCCAGCTTCTACTCTCTCCACAGGCCCCCAACCCCAGCCCTGTGTCCAGCGTACCCAGGGGTCATTCTTCAGACATCCCTTTCTGTTTAGCTGTCTTGTTGGCATTTTCGGGACTTTGAAAACAAACTTTTTTTCTCTCTCTCTCTTTTCTTGTTTTTTCTTTTTGCTCAAGAGCAAGCACACCCCATCTAATTCCTCACATCTTGGTAGTTAGTGAATGTGTAGCACTGACAAAGAGGGCTATTCTGTTTCCTTATAGATGTTTTTGGTTTTGGTTTTTTTAAGATTTTATCTCTTTCTGAACACCTAAAGCACTTTCTGTTGAAGCTCTCTGAAGAGAACTACTTCAAGTGTGCATTTGGTTTTAATTTTTTTAAGATGCCGTGTTGCATACAAAACACCACACACAGGTTGTGTTTCAGAAGTGGGCTCCTGAGGAAGCTGGTTTGTAAAGACAACGCCCAAAGCTCACTCTGATGGGACAGACACGGGGACAAATCTTACCGCCTCTGTCAGGCAGAGGAGACCGAGGCCCCCAGCCCCCCCACCGCAGCCGGGAGGGAGGCCCCGGGCTGTGGGCCAAGCTGGCCCCTCAGCCCCCGTCACGCCCTCACCTTCACCCGCAGCATCTCCTCAGGTATGTTCACCATGGCGTGGGTGAGCCAGCTCTCCAGGCTCTTGGCAAAGTTCCGGATCGCTTGGGTCAAGGCACCTGTGGGCGGTAGGGGGGCTGGTCAGGACTTAGGGGTGGGGTGGGGTGTGGGGACCGGGGGGCCGTGCACTTACTGGGGATGGGCCGCAGCACATCGGGGATGAGGATCTCCACCAGGCCCTGGTACAGCACGTTGTCACAGTGCTTGGTCCACTGGAGCACGGGCTCGAACTTGGAGAGGAGCACCAGGCTGGCCTTGGGCAGCCGCTTCTCGGCCTCATCGTGCCTGTGGGCACCCACCCCACCCGGGGGTCACAAGGACATTCCATGGTCCTGTACCCAGGGTCAGAAGGGCACAGCACCCTCACCCCACCCTGGGGTCAGGCAGGTACTCTCTGTCTCTGGAAGACTCCCGGGGTCAGGCTGACACAGACCCCACTGCCCCCAGGGTCAGACAGGGATCTTAACACCCTGCACACTGGGGCACAGGCATCTACCCACCGCAGGGAGGAAATGGCTTGGTGGGGCACGCCATCCCAAACACCGAGCATCAGACCGGTACCAATGCACACTCTGGAGGCGGGCTCAGAAGGCCACGTGCACCCCACAAACTGCAGGGGTAGAGAGGAGCCCCCACTCCTGCATGAAGTCTGAGGTCTGGCCGCCCCAGCCTTGGGGGCTGACTCACATGGTACCCAGCCTCCTCCCTTCCTCCCCCCTCCCCCAAAGGCACTCACACAGCCAGCGGCGGTGCCTCGCTGGGCTGGCTCAGGTTGTACCTCCAGAAGGTTTTCCACAGCGTCTCCACCAGGGTGAACTGCAGGTTCACCATGACATCGACGATGGCCTGTTGGGGAGGCTGGATGCTCAAGGGGGCTGAGCGGCAGCGCGGCCCTCCCTCGCCCCTGCCCACTGCCCAGGTGCCCTACCTCACAGTGTTCCCGGTACAGGACCTGGAAGGCCTTGATGTCCCCAGGCCCGATGCCTTCGGGCAGCACTTTGCCCTGGAGGTCGAGCTCTGAGAAGTCAGGAAGGCTCCTCGAGGCATCTGGGGGCGGAGGAGACACCGTGAGCCCCTGCATCCCCCAGCTGCCTGCACCCTTGAGCCTCATTCTGGGATCCTGCTAAGTCGGCACCACTTTGCTACCGAGCAGAAGTTCCCCCGTGCGCACTGGGGGCGAAGAGGTTCCGGGAGGACAAGTGAGCCATCTGCACACTCTCCGGGGGCCACAGACCCTGCCCTGGGCCCGCCCCAGAGTCCAGGGAGCCCTCACCCAGAAACTGCTGGTACTGCTGGACCTGGGCACTGATGTCCGACAGCCCAGTGGCCTGCTGTGGCCCCACGGCCACACCGTTGGTCATGCCCTCCATCTTCTGGATGGGTTTGAGCCTGGAGAAGGGATAGGCAGGGGACTGGAGTGGAGATGGGCTGCCATGCCTTTCCCTGCCCGCCAGCACCGGGCCAGCCCTGCCCTCCTACCTCTGTTTTTGCGAGAAGGGTTGGCCCCGCATGGCCATGTGCTGCTGGTCCTCCATCAGCCGCAGCAGGGGTGAGCTGGCCTTGATGCGCAGGCCATAGTAGTGGTACTTGGAGTTGCCCCTGGGAGGGAGGCAGAGGATGAGGGCTGGGCTGGGGGTGGTCACCGATCGTCCACCGGGAGCTTCACATCACACCTGCCTCTCCTCTCTGCTAGGGGGCCGAACAGAGCCCAGGGGGCGAGACCCATATTTCCACAGAGCTGGGGGTGCTGGGCTGGGGAAGCCACAGGGACTATGGGTGCCAAGGAGAGGCCCCCAACTGCAGACTGAGCTCTGTGAAGACAGGGCCAGAGTCAGGGGCAGGCACTTAGCAGGTGTTTGCTGCCTGCTAGTCATAACAATCTGCCAGGCACTGTTCTGAGCACTTAGCGTATTCGAATCCACGTGCTCCTCATCCCTACCCTATGAAGGGTACTCCTAGCATCCTAGATTGACAGCTGAGGAAACTGAGGCACAGAGACATGCAGTACTTTGCCCAAGGTTCCGCATGTACACATGCAGGAATGCATGAATGAGGTGACGTCTAAGGCCTAAGCTGGGAGCTGGAACCAAGAGAAGAGCGGGGCTCAGCCTGGAGAGGTGTGGGGGATTGCAAAGGAGAGGCAGGGAAGAGCGGGTTCATGGGAGGGCTCCTTGCTCCTTCCTACGTGAATTCACTGACTCATAGGCCCTGATTAAGCACTGACTGTGTGTAGCCCCTGCACTCTCAAGGGACGTGCATTTCAGCACTGGAAGACAGATCAGAAAGGAGAAGTAACGTAAGAGGCATGTTGGATGGTGCTCAGTGCTAAGGAGAATAAAGTAAGGGGGTTGGATGCCAAGGAGGTGAGGGAAGGCTGGAGTTTTAGTTAAGGGGGTCAGGGGACGTTTGAGTCAGGAGGTGGGGAAAGGTACGTGAGGCAGAAGGCACAGGCAGTGCAAAGGCCCTGAGGTAGGAGCATGCAAGTGTCAGAGGAGCTGTGAAGAGGTCAGTGGGGCTGGAGTGGAGTGAGCGAGGGGACAAGGGGAGCTGAGGACCTCGATAACTTAGGGTGAGGTTGGGCCTTGTGGCTGCTAGGGACTGTCAGGGGCAGGTGGCCCCACCTGGTGCCGAGACGTCGGGTGCGCAGGCCCATGAAGACAGAGCGGATGAGCTTGCCGAAGGAGGCGGCGTTGACGGGCTCCAGCTTCTGCTCCTGGCAGTGCAGCAGGTAGTGGCAGTAGAGGGTGCTCCGAGGCAGGCTCACGCCCTCGGCTGTCTCATAGTTGTCCAGGAGCCACTGGACCTGGGGCCCGAGGAGGGATGGAAGAATGCTAAGAATTGCTTCCATTTCTCAAGTGCTCGTTGCTAAGTGCTCTCTCTATTTATTTCTGATTGTGATCTTGACAACCACACTGAAGAGGGTGTCATATCACAATCACCCATGGGAACTAAATCCAGTGGAACTCTCTAGAACTGCACTGTCCAAATCAGTCACCACCAGCCACACAGAGCTGTTAAATTAATTTACACCGAATGGAAAAAGCCAACGTCAAAAGGTCACGTAAAGTATGAGTCCATTCATAGAACATCCTCGAAATGACAGCATTAGAGAAATGGGGAACAGATTCGTGAGTGCCGGGGGTTAGGGATGCCGGGAGGGAGGAAGGCAAGGGTGACTACAAAGGGTTAGCAGGAGGGGTGTGTGGTGACGGAACAGTTCTGCATTTTGACTGTGATAGTGGTTTCCCAAACCTACCCATGTGATAAAAAGACACAGAAGTAGACACCCTCACGTTGTACCAATATCAGTTTCCTAGCTAGATACTGTACTACGGTTACGTAAAGTGTAATTAGTGGGGTAACCTGGGTGAAGGGTCCACAGGGATCTCTGTACTATTGTGCAGCTTCTGTGACTATAATTCTTTCGAAATAGTTTTTTAAAAAAACAACTCAGGGGGCTTCCCTGGTGGCGCAGTGGTTGGGAGTCCGCCTGCCGATGCAGGGGACGCGGGTTCGCGCCCGGGTCCAGGAAGATCCCACATGCCGCGGAGCGGCTGGGCCCGTGAGCCATGGCCGCTGAGCCTGTGCGTCCGGAGCCTGTGCTCCACAACAGGAGAGGCCACAACAGTGAGAGGCCCGCGTACCGCAAAAAAAAAACAAAAAAAAAAAACAAAAAAAAAAAACAACTCAGTTCCCAGGACCTTGAAACTCACATTTCAAGTGCTCAATATAGCCTCATGTGGCCCCTGCAATAGGCAGCACAGAGAGGAAATATTTATCACTGGAGGATGTTCTATCGGACGGCACTGGTCTGGCGAAGCATGTTTTCAGGACCCATTAGGGAGTCATGAAATCAGTTATGTGGGTTATGACCAGCATTAAAATATTAGACTTAGAAGCCAGGCTGCATGGGTGCATAAGGGAGGTCCTGTCTTCTGAGAAACTTCTGTCTTGGTTATGGGGTCCACAATGGGTCGCCATGGGAGAGGGCGATAGTTAAAAATGAGGGGAAGGGACTTCCCTGGTGGTGCAGTGGTTAAGAATCTGCCTGCCAGTGGAGGCGACGCGGGTTCTATCCCTGGTCCAGGAAGATCCCACATGCCATGGAGCAGCTAAGTCCATGCGCCACAACTACTGAGCCTGCGCTCTAGAGCCCGTGAGCCACAACTACTGAAGCCCGCACGCCTAGAGCCCGTGCTCCGCAATGAGAGAAGCCACCGCAATGAGAAGCCCGCGCACCGCAGCGAAGAGTAGCCCCCGCTCACTGCACCTAGAGAAAGCCCACGCACAGCAATGAAGACCCAACACAGCCAAAAATAAATGAATGAATAAAAAAAAAAAAAAAAAAAAAAAGAGGGGAAGCCATCGCACCAGACGTCAAGCTCCAAGAGGACAGGAACCACCCCAGGACGACCCACCTACAGTCACAGAGCTGGTGAGAAGCCCGGTCAGGATTAGGATCTAGGGCTGCTCCACAGAGCCACGCTAGGCAGAGGAAGGTTATCTCGCTGCCTTCGGGATGGACACAGAACCTTGCTCGGGGCAGCTTCTTGCGTGGTGGTGCCTGCATCTCCCTCCCCTTGCTATCTATCCGCCATCACCAGTTACTATCAGAGTAGATGACACTTCTTGGGTAACAGCTCCAAGAGCGTCATGCATATTAGCCGAGGCCCAGAGAGGCTGAGTAACTTGTCTGAGGCCACACAGCGAGGATCCAATCCAAGGCCATCTTCACCTGAGCATCCTGACACCAGGCTAACCAGGCTCCTGCTGACGGTGGCCAGCAACCACCATCCACCACCCACCACTCCCACCCAGGGTCCCCCTCCCACCCCGCCTCCCCTGGGGCCTGGGTTGGCACTTACAGTGGCTGGTGAGGCACGGGTGGTGTGGGAGTAGGACTGGCTGGCACTGCCCAGCATGTAGCCGCCTTGGATCACGTAGGTGCCTGCTCCGCTGCCACTGCTGCTGCCGCTGCCACCGCCCCCGCCACCGCCTCCCCCGCCGCCACTGCCGCCGCTGCTGCTGTTGCTGGCCCCACTCCCACTGCTGGTGGAGCTGGCGACGACCTGGCTGCCGGACACGTACATGGGCACAGAGCCACTGCTGGCCACCGCCTGGGAGGTGGCAGGTGTGCTGACCTGGGCAGCCGTGCCCGCGGCCTCGTAGTAGCTGGTGCCTGCCGTCTGCGTGTACAGCGGCGTCTCGGGGTAGGGGTAGGTGCTGGAGCGGCTGCAAAAGTAGAGGGAGGGAGTCAGGGGACAAGAGCTGGGTGGCACAGGGGCATGACTGAGGGGGCAGAAGGAGAGCAGGAAGCAACAGCCCCGTGCATCACCCCAGGTGCATGATGGGCAAATTTTCACTTAATCCTCAAAGTGGCCCCCTGACTTGGGAGTCCCTACTTCAGATGGGAGGAAGTGGAACTGGAAGAGCTAAGTAACTTGCAATAGGCTACACGCTTCAGTAAATCATAAAAAGAACTACTGAGGGAATTCCCTGGTGGTCCAGCGGTTAGGACTCGTGCTCTCGCTGCCAGGGGCCCGGGCTCAATCCCTGGTCAGGGAACTAAAATCCCACAAACCACGCTGTGCAGCCGAAAAAAAAAAAAAAAAGAACTATTGAGTGCCTGCTGTATGCTGGGCACTGTTCTAGGTACGCTGGACCCAACAGTGGATGAGAGAGAAAAGGTCCCCCACGGGGGAGTTAATGCCTTAGCGAGGGAGCCAGAGGAGAAGCCAAGTGCAAAGGTAAATTGAGGGCACTTCAGAAGGTGGTACACACCAAGGCACATGAGGCAGGAAGAGGGTGCTGGAGAAGCGGGGGCTCTACTTCTAAATCCAGCAGCCGTCACGCTGAGGGGCTGGTCAACAATGACTATCGGGGTACAGATGTGTTTCCCTTTGACCCAGAAACCCACCCCACCCCGGAGAGTTCTCCAGCTATCCCAGGATCTGCATCAGGTCACATGAGCTCAAGGCTGCAAATCATAGCAAGAGAGTAAAAATGACTGGCGGGGGGTGGGGGGGGGGGAGTCCATCTTTAGCGGGATGCCAAGTTAAAAGGTGATGGAATCTGACACAGGGGTGAAGAAGGAGGAAGAAGGTCTTGGGGTCCTGCCAAAGAACAAGCTCCAGAACATTCGGTTAGGTGAACAAAAGAGGCAGGGAAGGGTGCAGAGAGTGGGAAGAAGGGGGAGATTACATGGCATTTCGTATCTATATCTGCCATGTGTGAGGGTGGAGGGCCCGCCGACTGGGGGCAGGCACTTCACCAAACGTGGCTGGACACAGTTTTGAATTTTGAGCCCTCTCAATGTATTAGTGATTTAAAAACATAAGTTAAATTTTTAGAATCCAGAAAGGGAGGGAGGCCCGTCAGGAGCGGCCTGGCTCAGAAGGTGCTGAAGGATGCAGCGGAGGGAGTCTTGGGGGCCTCTGCGGGCAGCAAGGAGAGGGACTGGGCTGGGGGATGTGATCACTTGAGGTGCGCAGCATTGCCCATCAGACACCAGGATGCAGCTCTTGATCACTGTGCCCTGGTTCGCATCAGTTCACATCTACTGCGTGAGTGACACCCAGAGTGCGTGACCTGAGCAGGGACTGGTAAGTGCCCGTGCCCACCTCGGCAGGAGCCAAAACCAGCCCAGCACCCTACACGCGACACGTGCTCCCAGAAAACATTGCTTTGGTAACTGTTGGCTGAATGACTGAATAAATGAATGTGTGTATCTCTGGACACAAGCTGGACAGGGCCAGGGACGGAGGCCCAAGGGCTGTGGCTTTGGTCAGCGTGGGGATCTGGACCAGCAAAGGGCTGGGAACATGGTAACGACCCACTATGAGGGAGAGATAAGATACAGTGTCCTCAAAAACTTCACATAGCAGAAGAATCTGATGGCAACAATGGACTCCGTGTGATCAAACACATAAACACAAAAGGAAGAACTGAACCAGAAGCAAAAGACAGACCAGGACTTCCCTGGTGGCGCAGTGGTTAAGAATCCGCCTGCCAATGCAGGGGACATGGGTTCAAGCCCTGGTCCAGGAAGATCCCACATGCCACGGAGCAACTAAGCCCTTGCACCACAGCTACTGAGCCTGCGCTCTAGAGCCCGTGAGCCACAACTACTGAGCCTGTGTGCCACAACTACGGAAGCCCGTGTGCCTAGAGTCCATGCTCCGCAACAAGAGAAGCCACCACAATAAGCCCGTGCACCACAACGAGGAATAGGCCCCGCTCACCGCAACTAGAGAAAGCCCGTGCGCAGCAACGAAGACCCAATGCAGCCAAAAATAAATAAATAAATAATTTTATTAAAAAAGAAAAAGAAGCAAAAGACAGACCAGGAGAGGCAGAAGAGCCCCTGGGGGCCCTCAGGAGCCCGGCTCCTCTTTGGAATGTCCTCTGTGGTCCCTGCCAGCTCTGGTCAACTGCACAGATAAGAGAGACTGGCAGCACTAGAAATAAATCAACAGAACTATGAGGTAGCTGCATGCTGTAGACCACGACTCAGGTACCAGGGTCACACCCTTTGGGGTCAGCCACAGCATCAGGACCCAGAGACCAAGTCATTCCATGAGCTAATCCACCCCCAGTGTCATGCCCACAAGAACAGGTGGCAGGGACATAAGAAAAAAATCAGGCAAATGCAAAGAAAGCCAAATGAAGCTTCCAAAAACTGAAACAACAACTAGAGACTATAAGCCCTGGAATTATTCCCATGGAGAAGGGGAGCTCCTTCCCCATGGAAATATATATGGAGCATCCCCAGCAAGGAGCCAGAGCCGGGGTTAAGGCAGGCCTGGGGCTGACATCCGCCTGATGTGGCACATGCTGACGCTGAGCTGTGTGCAGCACCAGTGAGTGGAAGTCACCTACGTGTTGGCTGGGTGGGGACTGGCTATGTCATTCATGCTGCGGCTGTATGGTGGAGTATCACACAGCAGTTAAAGAGGGTGACTGGGACCCACATGGTCGAAGAGCTTCGAGCTACACGGCAGGGGAAGAGATAGGGGACAGAACACGCTGCCTCTATTTCTGAACAAAGAAAGGGGGTAATTTCTATTCTCAGAGTATCTCTGGGAGGAAACAAAGAAATGGGCCACAGCCTCCCCTCTGGGGCATGTTTGGGGGTCAGGAGTGAAGGAAACTCTTTTTTCACAGTTTAACATTCCCTATTCCTTAGAAATTTTTATCTTGTAAAATTAAAAAAAAAATTTTCCCATTTTTGTTTTCTGTTTTCTTGCATAGAACCAGACCAACCTGATTCCAAAGCTCTTATGCCTTGCTGGGATGCCCTTCCCAACTTGCCAGGGTCCCCTCTGCTTTACCGCCACTTGAGGCCTTGAAGGCTGGCTGGTCCGCTGGGGGCTGGGGCCTCAAGTCCCAGGGGGTCCTGAGCAGACCCATGCCCCTCCTCCTGTCCCTTCCCCCAGTCCCCTCCCCACTCACATGGCGCTGGCCGTGTAGCTGGCATCACTGCCCTCCACATACTGCACTTGGCTGGAGTACACATGTGGGACTGGCACCTGCTGGAGCTGCTGCACCTGGCACAGGAGGAAGGGTACACAGAGGGTCAGGGGTGGGCCAGCTCCTCGCCTCTGCTTCTAAAAGTCTGGCAGCTCCCCAGCTGGAAGGCTGCACTTCTGGGCTCTCTGAATACCCTGGACGGGGCCAGGGCTGGGAATCAGGCACAGCTGTGTCAGGAGAAGCCAGGACTCTCTGCTTGGGCTGGGGACAGTAAAGGTAGGGCCTGAGGTGCACAGAGGGGACCCCAGACAGGGTCCTACCGTGGGCGTGAAAGTTGAAACCCAGCGGCAGAGCCAAGTCCTGGTACAAGGCTGTCACTAAAGCCGGAGCCTGGAACTACAGACATGGCTTCAGGGTTGGAGCCTGCATCAGGGACGGACCCCTGTCTACAGGGACGCGGCCTAGAAACCTTGAACCGGATGCTAGGGGCGGAGCCGGGGCCAGGGGTGGGGCCCCGTTTGTGGGCCAGAATCTGGAACTACTGACAAAGTCTTAGGGGCGGGGCCTGAGTTCCCCACCCCATCCCCCACCCCAGTCTGTAGTGGCAGAGCCTGGGACCTGGAGCTCGATTTAGGGGGAATCAGAGGCGGGCCCCCAGACTGGCTGGGTGGAGGTGGGGTCTACAGGGCCTGCGGGGCCGGGCGCGGGCCGGGGCCGGCGGATCCCGCCCCCGCCCGCTCTTTGCACCCCGCCCATGCGTCCGCCACCTACTTTGAGGGCCGTGGCGGCCGTGCCGAACACTAGCACTTGGGGGACTCTCTGGATCCTGACCCTCTGGTCGGGGCTGGCTCGGGCCAGGAGCCCGGGCCGTGGCTCGAGGACCACTTTCTGCTGTGGCAGGAGCAGGTGCGGGGGCAGCACGCCCACCAGCTCCACCCACTGCTCGGCGCCCGGCTCGTAATGAGGCGGCGGCGGCGGCTCGGGGCTGCCTAGCTGCGGGGCCTCCCCGCTGCACGCTGGCGGTTCCGGGGCCAGCACGCCCGGCCCGGGCCCAGGCGTGGGCGGCCGGGGCGGCGGCTCCGGTGGCGGCGTGGGCCGGGGCTCTTGCTGCTCTGCCTTCCTAGCGGGAAACTGACTGCCTGAGCTCTGGAGGACAAACAGAGACACTGGGGGGTCACCGGGGGCGGCCGCGGGTGGGGCTCCAGGCCTCCACCGCCCACGAGGCTGCTGAGCTCACTCAGCAACCCGACCAGAAGATCCCCACCCCGTGTGAGGGAAGGGAGAACCGAGATCTCTCTCAGCAAAACCTGGGCCTTAAACTGCCAGGTGCCCGGAAAGAGTAAGGCTCCAGGACCGCGTCCGCAGCCGAGGGCCAGAGGTGGAGCGCCCAGGATGGGGCTGGGGTTCTGAAGGCTCCAGCTGCCTCCCCACCTACCCACCCACATCCCCCCAGGGGAGCTCCACTCCCTCCCTGCGGCCTGAGGGGCCTGCACCCCTCCCCAGCTCAACCCAGGCCTAGCCCCAGTTTGCCCAGAGGTAGGTGGGGGAGACACACACCTCTTGAGCCACGTGGCCCGGCTGGAGCCCTTGCACTGTGAGCTGCTGCATGGGGCCAGCTTTGGGCACTTGTGGAGTGGCCTGGACCACGGGCCTCTGCGGAAGGAAAGGCAAGTCAGACTACGGTAACGATGGCGGTGATGGCTGCCCACCTGCCCCTAAGCACCACCCCCTGCCCACGTGAACTCATGTAAGCCTCACAGCAGCCCCACAAGGAAAGACGCCACCGTTCTCCGGCTTTTCACTGCTGGCCCTGCACCTAGTGCCTTCCAGGTTCATTATCAGGTTGCCTCTGGGCGCCATGTTACAGGTGTGCAACCCAGGCTCAACAAGGTGAGGCTGATGGGAAGTAGCACTGAGTTGAACTTGGGACTGACTGAGGGGTTCCCTGCGCTCTACCCCCACTCCCTACATGGGTTATCCCGCACGCCCATGATACTGGCTGTCCTTACTTCCATGCTATGGAGGGGATGCGGCATTACCCTCAGGGCACAGAGTGAGGGACAGAGGCTGGGAGGCGGGAAGCTGCTGAGTGATGGGGCCAGGACTTGAACCCAGGCCTAGAGGTTCAGAGGGGCTCTGGTGCCAGGCAGGAGAATATCTGTGAATCCTTCAGGGTGGGGTTTCTGCTCTCCTCCAGGGAAAGGGTCTATGGTTTTCATCTGGTTCTCCAGGGGATTGGGAACCTCCCAACCTGAGTGGTAACGACCAGATGGCAGACAGCCCTTGCCTCTTAACCTGCTCTGGCTGCCGGGGCGGGCAGCTCAGAGCGAGGCCTCCTCCAGAAGACTGGGCATGGTTTTGGAGGCTGAGGCCTCTCGCTGAGCCCCCTAGGGGCGAGCCAGGACTTGGCCTTGGGGCTTCCTCCAGGCAAATGGGCCCAGAGAGGCCAAGGCTGTTTCTCGAAGCTGTTTCCAGTGCCTGCTCGGTGTCAGGTGCTTTCCACGAGGACGCACTTCATCCTCACGGCGGCCCCAACCGCCCTGCTCCCAGGCCCTCAGGGAGGAGCCGTTATTTAGGTGAGAACGTGGAGTCTGGAGAGAAGCAGAGGTGCTTGCCAAAGGCCTAGGTGGCAGGCTGGGGCTGGACCCCCATCTGCTGGTCTCTCACAGGCCTTCCCCACTGCAACTCCCACTGACAACTGAAGGAGGATGCAGAGGCCGCCTGGCCAGCACCCTCGCCCCTGCCACTGCCCGCCTTTGCCTGGCACCTCTTGGGTGACGGGGACACTCTGCTGGACGCCGTGGACTTGCAGCTGCTGAGGCACTGTGCCCGTGGGGGCCCCAGCCGTCTTGCTGGAGGAGCTATTGGCCTGCACTGGCGACCGCTGCAATGGAAGGAGACACGGTGTGTGTGTGGAGCAGCCGGGGCCTGACAAAACCCTGCTCAAAAGGGCTGTCCAGAGAGCTATTAGGGGAGGGCAGCAGCCAGAGGGGACGTAGCCAACCACCTAAGCTGGTAACCATCCTCTGCATCCAAATGCCTGGTCCCCACCACAGCCCCAGTCATCCCAGATGCAAGGCTCAGAGTTCAGACCCATCTTCCCCAGCGAAGAGGGCTGGGACTCGAGCCTCAGCTCATGGGCCACCTGCTGCCTCCATCATCAGATGGGCTGCAGCCCTGAAGTGAGAGAGGATAGGTGAGGGCACCCCTACTTTCCAGATGATTTGCTGACGCACAGATGGGAAGGGACGTGTGCAGGGCCACACGGTTGTGAGCGGTGGCACCAGGTGCCGACCCCAGGTGGGCTGGCTGCAGAGCCCGACAGCTCTGGGCCGTGCTGTGTCACAGTGCGTATCACTAACTGTTCCACACATTTCTAACTCGGGGCTCAGTAGGCTCTGAGGGCCTGCCCAGAGTCCCCAGGACTGAATGGCTGAGCCAGGGATCTGACCTGGAGCTCTGATTGCTGACACCCATGCTCCCGGCCACCCACGGCTCGCCTGCCTCCACACCCTCACTGGTGTTCTGGGGTCCCTGGATTCCATCCTGTGGTCAGAGGAGGAACCTCTACCCACCCTGTCAAGGGAAGAGGGGCCCACTTTGCCTCCTGGGATGCAGTGCCCTGAGCTGGAGCTTCAAGGCCGACCCAGGGGAGAAGCTGCCTCCTCCTCCTGGAGCCGGGCTCAGCTCAGAGCCAGCACGGGGTAGGATCTGGCGGCCGAGCCACCCCAGCCAGGGTCAACAAGGACTTGGGAGGAGTGAGTCCTGACTCCTCTGGGGAGAGGCGTGGGGAGGGTGGCCAAAGGGGCCGCCACCTACCTCAGGTGAGTGCACCTGCTGCGTGCCATGCACCGTCAGGGAGACCTGGCCACTCTTGCCGCCCGGGACTGTGCTCTGCACCACCAGACGCTGTGTGGGGAGAGCCTGGAGCCAGAAGGACCACAGTTCACTGACAACGGCCTGGGTTTTTTTTTGTTTTTTCGTTGTTGTTTTTTTTTTTTTGCGGTACGCGGGCCTCTCACTGCTGTGGCCTCTCCCGTTGCGGAGCACAGGCTCCGGACGCGCAGGCTCAGCGGCCATGGCTCACGGGCCCAGCCGCTCCGCGGCATGTGGGATCTTCCCGGACCGGGCACGAACCCGTGTCCCCTGCATCGGCGGGCGGACTCTCAACCACTGCGCCACCAGGGAAGCCCCGGCCTGTGTGTTTTAAATGAGCACCTGTGTTGTGCCAGGCGCCGTTCTAGTGCTGCGTGCCTGCTAGCTCACAGAATCGCCCTGACAGTCCTGATGCTGCAGTCACTCCCCCACTTCACAGAGGTTTAGGACAGTGAAAGTACTTGCCCGAGATCCTGGAGCCCAAATGCAGCAGAGCTGGAGTGTGTGTCCAGGGAGCCTGGCTCCACCGGGCACAGGAAATGTGCTCTCACCCTTGAAACCTGACAGGACTTTGTCCCGGTCCACGCTGGATGCCAGCACCCGGTGTGTAGCCTTCCAGGCGACAGACCACCATGCACTCACGCCCCTGTG
Organism: Phocoena phocoena; assembly: GCF_963924675.1. Taxonomy (NCBI): domain Eukaryota; kingdom Metazoa; phylum Chordata; class Mammalia; order Artiodactyla; family Phocoenidae; genus Phocoena; species Phocoena phocoena. The sequence goes on from NC_089221.1 coordinate 164,657,429, forward strand.
CTGGCTATGGGTTCTTGGTTCCTAACCGGCTTTGGCTTCTCTGCTTTGGGACACTGGGGCTGGACCCACCAGCCACGTTCCTTACTGTCAATCCTCAGGTCTCTGTTAAGATGACTCCTGCAGCTCTTCCTTCCCCAATGGGCCCTGACTGACACGGCCTCACCGGCTGGGGGCAGCAGGTAGGGCAGCCCCTGGATAGGCCCCATAGCCTTGATGCTGGTGAGGGTAGATAAGAACAGGCCACAGGGGTGGGTTCTGCACCCTGGGGAGGCTCTGAGGGTGGGGGCTGGATGCGGGGCGCTTACCTGTTGGGGCACCGGGATGTTGGTGAGCTGGAGGGGTGACACGTGGCCCGGCTTGGTCTGCACACTCGTCTGGACCAGCAGCCGCTGCGGGGGAAGGAGGAGGGACCTGAGCCACGCTGGCTTCCCCAGGGAGGCCCGGCCCGGAGCAGGGAGGTGGGGGGATTTGCTGGGGCGGCAGCAGTGAACATCTTGATAAGAACAGGTGAGCAGATGGTTCGGGCAGCAGGACCAGGGGGGAAGCAAGGTACCCACGGCCACAGCCTCGCTGCCCCCCTCAGGTGCCCTCTCTACACACCCCTGGGGGAGGGGTGTGTGTCCTACCTGCTGGGTGCCCTGCACCTGCTGCACCACCTGAGTGGGGACTCCAGTCTGGCTGGCCGTGGAGCCCGGGCTGGCCTCTGACACAGTCTCGCTGGCCCGCATGGCACCTTCTGTAGGGAAAGGTCACCAGGTCAGCTCCGCCTGCTGCCACCGCCCCCACCCTGAGCCTGAGCCCGCTGGGATGCGACAGTGCAGCCTGAAGCTAGCTCTGGATGGGGCTAGGCTCTCCAAGAACCCTGCCTGGCCCCTGGTCAGCCCCAGCACTGCCCATTGGGGTGCGCTGGGGGCCCCAAGGGCCTATAATCCTTAACGCCCAGAAGCAGCCTCCCTCCTCACCCCCACCCTCACTGTCCCGAAGTCAGACCAGAAGCGGTGACTGAGAAGCCATGATGCAGCGGAGGCCTGGAGGGATGGACGCCTCTGCCCAACAGGCAGGACTGTGGACCGTGACTGACCCCGCCCCCCGCCCCCCCGCAGGTCCCACAGCCTTGCAAGGCGTCGGGGCCACCTTCCTTGAAATGACCCCTGGCTTCCCAGGGATGGAAGCTGGTCAGAGAAGTCGCCCCAGAAGGTCTCACAGGCCTGCGGCCAAACACCCCCTCCCTCTCCACCGTCCCTGCTTCCCAGTCCTCACTGGGGTGTAGGGGGGCAGAGGGCTTGGAGCCGGGCGGGCGGGTACTCACGCTGACAGGCAGCCAAGAAGAGGCAATCATAGAACATGGCGCCCACCTGCCCCACCGCCCGGGGAGCCTGCCCAGCACTCTTCGCCCACCTCTTCGGGCACAGCAGGCTGTGCGGGCGGCTTTATACCTGCAACCTTGGGGAGCTAATCCCCCCAGTGGATGCAGAGTTCCTGGCTGTCCTCTTGGGATAAACACACTTCCCTCCCAGTGGGCAGAGCCTTCGTGGGGCCTTCGTGGGGCTGGGGCCACTCTGTGGGGTCAGGAGGGAGGCTGGTACCCAGAGATGCTATCAGGAAGGCACGGGTCGAGTTTCATGCACATCTCGCTAAGTGATTAACAGGGGAGCTGGGGGGGAGGGAGGGGCGTGGAGCACGAGTGTCCCTGAGAGGCGCTGGTTGGGAGACCCTCACCCCAGCTGGGACACAATCCACCCCACCCCCTCTGTGTCGCCTGGCTGCTCCCAGCAGTTTCAGTTGTGGGGTAGGGCTGGGGGCACACATGCACCTGCCCTTCCTCCAATGTGCTGCCAGAAGGAGCCAAGGTCCCAGTCCCATGCCCTGGGAGCCCTCTGGTGGGAGTGGAGGGCAGTGGGCAAGGAATAATAAAAGTAACTAGAGCACTTCCGGTGCCCCAGGCACTGCAGTAGCATCTTCCTGGGCAGCTGGAAATGGAAAGAACTTTTATTACCTCTGTTTTTAGAGAGGGCAACAGAGACCAGAAGAGGGGAAGTAACTTGTCCGAGGTCGTCCAGCCGGGAACTGGCAGACCAGAACACAGGCTCGTGTCTGTGCCCACATGAATGTCACACCATGCGTGGAACCCAGAGTCAACGGTCAGGCCCAGGCTGAGGGCCCAAAGGCAGTGGTGTGCAGACTCAGGCCTGTGGGTACCAGAGGACAGTGAGCCAGGGGCCTATGGGGACACCACAAGGTCCAGAGCATCCCTTTGGGGCTCATTCTCCAAAGCAGGGAGCTGGGCCTCAGCTGCTGTGGGGAGACATGGAGAAGGGCCTGGCCGGGACAGAAAGATCACCCTAGGTAGAAGCAAGGACCTCAGGGGCCAAGTCTGGGGCAGAGCACATGAATGTATGTATGCTGGGTGTGGGGGAGTGGTAGCCAGATGTGGGGCGGACAGTAACCACAGGCCTGCTTGGCCAGCTGCCTCTGCAACCAGTTCCAGGGGGCACCGATTCCTATGTTTTGCTGGAATTGTCCCTCGCATCTATTGTACTTAGGCTTCCCTGAATGGTAAAAGAGGAGGCCCTCCCTGAGCTGGCCCGCTGGGAGGAACCCGAGAAAGCCCCAAGTCATGTGAGGGGCCCGGCACACCTGCGTGTCCATGAGGCACAGGAAGCCAGGCACAGCCCAAGGGATAGTGCCTGACAGAGGAGGCCCGTGGCAGGTTTGGCCTGGCTCAGGGTGGGCAGCGAATGGGGGGCTGGCCCCAGCCACCTCCTAGGCCCCGGTGCCCTGATGAAAATGCCAAGGCTGATCCTTAAGCGGGACCCTGAGCAGTTGGAGGCCTGGGGACTTGCTGAGATCAAGCATCTGCCTGGGACAGGGAAGCCCTGGGAACCAGTGTTGTTGCCCATCTCCTGCCTCTGGGGTAGCCCTCAAGGCCAGAATCCCCATCTTTGCCAGGCCAGGAGGGCATGCCGGGCAGGTGAGGTTCCAGAGTCTACTCTTTGGACAAGGGGCTTCCGATGTGTGAGCCCCTGTCTGCCTGTAGCCAGGGCAGGCTCCCTACCATTGTGTCTAGCCCTGGCTCTGAGTGTGTGTGTGTGTGTGTGTGTGTGTGTGTGTGTGTGTGTGTGTGTGTGCGCGTGTGTGTGTGTGCGCGTGCGTGCAAACTCCATTCTGGGCATGTGCACCAGACCAGAGAGGGCCCTGCTGTCTCAAGTCTCCAGTCAGGAAGCGGCAGCTGATTTCCTGTCCCTTAACCTGATGAGTGTCTCTTCCTCCCTGGGCCTTGCACTTCCTCACTGAGACCTACTCAGGCCTCAAATGTCACGAGCTACTTAGGGGAAGACGGAGGGAAACCTGAGGCTCGACTCCAAGCTGGGACCCAGTTCACCACGGACAACAGATGGGGCAGTCAGGGCCCTCTCCCTCCTGATCCTTTGCTCCCGTCCTGCCGATGATTTCAGTCAAAGGTTCTTTGCGGGGGCCTGTGGACTCCTGCTGCCCCCAGCGTCCTAAGTCCCTTGTCTGCCCTGACCTCGGTTTCCCCATCTATGCTTGGGGACACTGACAAACACCCTCCATGTCCCTCTCCTGGACACAAGTCTTGTTGGACTCCCAAGGACTCCAGGTCAGAAGCAGGGAAGAGAGGCTGGACATGGTCCCTCCTTCAGCCCAGCCCTATCCCCTTCCACAGGCTCACTTTCGCTTTCCTAGGGACAGCTGGCAGGACCCTTCCACCCGGGTTTTGGGTGAGAGTCCGGTTGCCTCTGAGGACAGGGATTTATGGATCTAGAGGATTGCTCCTAAGCCGGGAAAGTTGAGCTTCCTTCCCGTCACCTGCAAAGTCACCTTAGGGCAGAGCTTGCAAGGCTCGGGTTAGTTGAGCCGCTTCTGGTGCTGCTCCTGGCTGGCTTCCAGCCTAGGCTCCAGGTCTGGGTCCAGGGCCCCTCCCCGCCTCCTCCCTGCCACTCCCTGGGCCCTTGCTCAGCTCAGATTGCTTCTGGCTCTGGAGGAACCCCAGGCACCTTGCTGCAGCCTTTGCTGGTGTCAGTTACACCCCCACCTCCACCCCTAGGACTGGCTCACATGGCCCAAGGGCCACCCTTAGATAAAAGGGACACTAAAACTGGGAGAGGGTTATGGAGGAACCCTAGGAAATCACGGCAAGGGGATGGGGGAGGGGTGAACGGAGCAGCACGAGTTCAGTGACAGGGCGCAACCCAACCTCCTCTTAGAACAAATCAAGGAAGCATTGCCCAGTAAGCCTTCCGGGGACAGGCTTGCTCCTGGCAGAACAGGGAGCAGAAGGGAAATGAAATTCCCCAGGACCACTGTGGAAGACAATTAAGCCACTGCCTGACCAAAGAAGGGAGGTTAAGATTCACGCCAACAGCCATTCACGCCAACACTGCAACCCGTCCACACTGAGTGCCCCACAGCAAGATGGGGGGACCAGGGGAGGAGGGAAACAAAGGCTTTGACCTGTAAGCACCAGGGACTCCCTGGGGGAGCGCTGGGAGGAGCTGGAGAAGACAAGGGGAAGGGAGGAGGTAGGATGGGACTTGGGGTGTTCTGGGGCCTGGAGATGTGCATCCATTCCAGACCCTTGTTCTGGGGACCTTGGACACCTGAAGCAGCAAAAGCCAGCATTCAGGAGGTTCAGGGCCAATAAGATGCCCTGTAGGCTACGAAAAGTCCTCCAGCAGTGACAGACAAGCCCTCCTACCTGCTCTTGGCTGCCCAGGGGCTAATGGGGTATGAGGACTGAGCTGGGTCAGGCCAGCATTCGCGAGGGATGAACCACCAGAAGGTCTGGGATGGGAGTGCTCCCAGCAGAGGGCAACGTGAGTACAAAGGCCCAGAGACGAACTAAGCCTGGAAGGTTTGAGGAGCCACAGGAAGACCAGTGGGGCTGAAGCAGGTATGCTAGGGGGCAGGTTAGTACCAGGTAGGGCTGGGTGGCCAGCAGGCCTTGAAGGCCAGAGTCAGGAGGTTGGACACTTGTCAGCATGGGCACAGGGAGTGTGGAGCTTTTTAAGCCCCTTCCTGTGAGCCACAGGGGGCCAGATCTCCTAGGGCCAAGAAAGGCCAGGCCAAGGTTTCTCAGAGAGTGCTCCCAGGGCCACCTGCCGTGGAATCATCTGGGTTGAGCTGGGACATGATGGAACCTAATCAAGAGCTGGCAAGAGGCTCCCTCTGGTTGCTGTGGGGGGAGGACTGTGAAGGGTATGATCAGAGGCTGGACCAGGGTAGGGGGCCGTGGAGGTGGGAGAGGTGGTGGGTTCTGGCTGCATTTAGGAGGTGGAGCCAAGAGATCTTGCTTGCTCAAGGGTGGGTGAGACAGGGGACTTCCTTGGCGGTCCAGTGGTTAAGACCCTGCGCTCCCACTTCAGGGGCAAGGTTTCGATCCCCGGTCAGGGAACTAAGATCCCACGTGCCGCACGGTACAGCCAGAGAAAAAAAATAAAAAAGGATGGGTAAGACAGGAATCAAGGCTGACCCAGACCTGGGGGTGATATTTACTAGGACAAGGAAGTCTCAATGGAGGCCAGATTTGAAGAAGGAAACAAATCCAGACTTCTATTTGGCCATGCTGGTTTGAGAGGTCCCTTTGATGGCTCCCAGGTAGCTAGGGCTCAGGGCTGAAGCCCAGAATGCAGACCTCAACGTGGCACTGTCAGCATAAGAGGTGGCATCGCAAGCTGAGGCACTGGACAAGGCCACCATGAAGGGAGAATCACTGGAGCAGAGAGGAGACCTCAGACCTGATGAGGTCATTGCTGACAAAGTCAGGGAGATGAGGAGGAAGGAGGGAGGTGGGCAGAGACCAGGGCAGGAGGGCAGCTCTGGGAGGAGGGGGACCAGTGTGTCAGGCGCTGCCCAGAGGCTAAGGAAGAGAAGAACAGAGAGTGACCAGTGGATCGACGAGACAGGGGCCATGGGTGACCCTGACTAGGACTATGGCGAGGGAAGGTGCAAGTGGCTGAGGTGAGGGAGAAGAGACTAAGGAAGGGAGCATGAATCCTTTGAGGAATTCGAACTTAAAGGGAAGAAAATCGGGCAGCAGCTGAAGGGGGTGCAGGGCCTGGGAGGCCCGGTTAAAATGGGAGCTGTTGCATCTTTTCAAGCAGGTGGAGAAGATCAGCAAGAGAGGAACCCAGTGAGGAGGCCAGGATGGCAGAAGCAAGTCTTGGAGGGGGCAGCCTGGAACAGGCAGGGGGCCGATTCACCCTTCCAGAAGCCAGAAAGCAGAGCTGGTGGGTGCAGATGGACCCCGGGTGCTGGGAGGCCGGCTGGGTGGGAGAAGGGGTCCTTCTTGTCATGTGATGATGCCTTGTCCCCAGAGAGGTCAGCAGCAGGGTCAGGGGTCAAAAGCACACAGTGAGAGGGAGGTGACAGAGGTGAGAGATGCGGGAGTGGGTTTCTCGGACAGTGAGGGGTATGCTGGCTAGGAAATGTAGCAGGATCCCTGTGCAGCACCGAGAGCCCCCTGGAGATCTGTGGCCCGGTGACCCTGGCCACGTCCTTGGCCTGGCCTCACTCTGCACTCAGCTGACTCTTGCGTACCATCCCTCCACACCAGTCTGTGTGTTAAAGAGTCACTGTCCTGAGCCCCTGCGTGCCCCACCCCCTGGCCCTCCCTGGGGACCCCGACACAGCCAGGAGCCTCCAGGATGCTGCCGGGGCCCAGCTGCTTCTGTCCTGGTCCTATGGGGCCATGTCAACTGCCACAAATTTTGACCCTTTATTGTCCTATGGTCCTAAACGCAGTCTTGACCTGCTCCTTCCGCAGCCTCCCAGGATGCCCTTAGGATGCCCACCACTTCCTTTTCCACTCTGGGAGGACCAGGGCCAGCCTCAACATGAGGTTTCGCTGCATCCTCCCCTCTACACAGAGCACATCAGAAACCACTAATGACGCCGAGCCCTGTTCGGAGCTCCACATTCTCCCTTAGGGGGGAGACTGCCTGTCGTGACCCTGTGCTCCCACTTCCCTCTGCTCAGCCCATCCCCATTCTAGAATAAGCGGGCATGGGGAAGATGCTCTAGGCAGGAACCATGGGTGCCATGACCCAAGCTTCCTGGTCATTTGCTCCACAGCCTCAAGGGGCGGCCACAGTGACAAACAGGAGCCCTTGGCCACATCACATGCTCACGAACTCGCCCAGCCAAGAGCCCCGCTTGGCCTGAGTCTTGCCAAAAATGAAATGGGAGGGGAGGGGAAGTGGTCCCTCCAGGCCTCCCAGCGGACCTCCCTGAACTGACACAGGGAGCACCTCACACGCAGCCCCTGAGCGCTCGAAGCTGTTATGATCCCTTTACGGATGATGGCTGTGTGTGCACCCTCCATCTCCAGCAGGCGTTTGCAAATTAACTCCACTGCCCAATCCTTTCTTCAAGTGACACCTTACTTGAGGATAGAGACAGAAACAGCTCTAAGAGCTGCCCCAGTGGGGAGGAGTTTGGGGGCACAGAGGCCTCCCTGCTTGGTCTGACTACTCCTTCCCCAGAGGTACCCCCCAGATCCCACCTGGGAACCCCAGAGAGTTTAAAAGCTGCCCTCCTGGTAACAGGCATAATAAGTGACAATGGGAGGGCGCCAGGGTGCCCCCACATCCAGGATGCTAGGCTCCCCAAAACTCCCTTTGGGGTTGTTCACCGAGTGCCCTCGCTCTGAGCACGTGTCCACTTACCGGAGACGGTGACCACGATGTACTGCTGGGACGCCGGGGACGGGGCGGGTGTGCCGGCCGGCTGCGAGGGCGTGGGGGTGGCCGGGAGCTCTGTCACGTACTGCTTCTGGCCGCCCGGTGGCTGTGCCTGAGGCTGCGGACTCTGCAGCTCAGTGACATACTGGGGCTGGGGGGTGGCGGTGGTGGCGGGGGGCTGGGGGGGCTGGGGTGCTGCTGAGGCTGGTGGTGGCGGTGGCTGGGGCTGGGCTTGTGGAGGGGCCTGTGGCGGCTGGGATGGTTGCGGGGCTGCCTGTAGCTCAGTAACGTACGCCTGTGTTGCCATGCCAACAGTGGGGAAAATGATAATAAATAAGGCTTTTCTTTTTTTTTTTTCTTTTTGCTTGCTTGGGAAGAAAGGTGGGGTGGGGCGGGGCGGGGGAGAAGAGGAGGAAAAAACAAGAAGGAAAAACAAGAATTAATCTACAGGCAGAGGAAACCAGGGACAGCTCCTGGCTCCCTAGAGACACATTTGAGTTCATCAGTAACTTAATTAAATCCTGAGGCTGGTGGCAAGATATAACAAATCCATCACTGCAGGGCAACTAAGTATGGACTGGAGCTGGTCTGCACCTCTTCCACTCATCCCTGCCCAGGATTCCTGCCTTCTTCCTTCCTAGACCCCAGCGCCTGGGGGACCCCTGTGCTGGGAGAGCTCCCGCTCTCACCCAAAAACAAATAATACAGTTCTCCTGAGGGCTCCTGCAGGCTGGGCACCGTGCTGAGTGCTTTCCTTACATTACTCAATTTTAATTTTTGTTTTTTGGCCGCGCCACGTGGCACGTGGGATCTTAGTACCCTGACCAGGGGTTGAATCCGTGCCCCGTGTAGTGGAAGTGTGGAGTCTTAACCACTGGACCGCCACGCCAGGGAAGTCCCTACATGACTTTTTGTTTTTTTAAGCTTGTGGTTTTCTTTTTTCTTTAATTAATTAATTTATTTTTGGCTGCTTTGGGTCTTCGTTGCTGCGCATGGGCTTTCTCTAGTTGCGGCGAGCGGTGCCCGGGCTTCTCATTGTGGTGGAGCATGGGCTCTAGGCACGCTGGCTTCATTAGTTGCGGCACGCGGGCTCAGTACTTGTGGCGCACGGGCTTAGTTGCTCCGCGGCATATGAGATCTTCCTGGACCAGGGCTTGAACCTGTGTCCCCTGCACTGGCAGGCAGATTCTTAACCACTGCGCCACCAGGGAAGTCCCCCTACGTTCCTTAATTTAAGACTTTGCAACCATCACATCTGAATTTGGGTTCCTTCTGCCAGAGGAGGAGCTGAGGCTCAGAGAGGTTGAGATTGCCCCAGGCCACACAGCAGGGAAGTGGCAGGACTGCGTCTGAACCCTGGGCATTCTAAGCACTTGACTAGCTGGCTAATTGCCAGAAAGGAAAGTCATGGGGAAAGCTATCTCCTGGCCAACCTGTGCCAGTTCCCTAATTGCCTGCCATCTGGGCTTGGATCCTTGGCTGAGTATCATTCCCAGTGGGGTGCCAGACACAGGGATACTGTTTGAGTCCAAAAAGCCTCCTGAGCTGCTTGATGCCACAAAAGTGAGGGCAGCTACGGGTGGTGACATCAGGTGTGAGCTCCTCAAGGAAAGTGGCCTTCTAGGACCAGGGGCAGCTGGGCTGGGAACAGGTCCTGGCCACAGGGCAGGCCCAGCAGCCCCCGCTGACCTCAGAATGGGGCCCACCTGACCAGGCAGAGGCAGCTTTTGTGGCTGCTAAAAGGTTGTGGTCCCTCTCCCAGGAGCTGGGTGAGGCACATGGTTTCTCTTGCCAAGGGGGAATGGGCCCTGGTTCAGGTCCAGGGGCGCTGTTCTGGGCTTTCCCACTGGGCAGGACGGAAGGGTGGCCTGCCAGGGACTCAGGCAGCAGGGGGAGCTTGCCCACCGGGAGACGGAAGAGGCTACTGCCTGCCATGCACACAGAGAAGACATCTTCCCCCAGCCCCTGCCCTTCCCAAACTCTTTTCTGCCAGCATTAGAGAGGCCCACCTCCTCAGGTCTCATACTACTGGGTCCAAACTCTGGCCCAGATCAGGTGCTCAAGTCACTGCAGCTGATCAGCACCTGTCTGCCCAGTGTCAGACCCACCTCCACATGAACCCTGGCCTGTCTCTTAATTCATAAACGTGTAGCTGACTTTCCTCCCGGCCTCAGTTTTCCCATCTGTCACCTGGGGATGATGAGAACACCTGTTTCATAAGGCTGTTGTAAAGATCCAATGTGATCAGCCCAGCACCCAATAAGCACTGAGAAATGGAAGTTGCTATTATTATTATTCATTCAACAAACATCCATGCCAGTTCGGGCTGGTAGGGGGAGAGAGACACAGTCCTCAAGCTCTTGGAAAGAGGTGCCAAGGGGGACTCTGACTCTGGTGTTCATCAGCCTCACCTGGGGAGTTAGTTAAATGCAGGTTCCTAGGCCCCACTGCCAGAGTCTGGGATGACCCTGGAGTTTGCTGTTTGAGCTAGTCCCCTGGATGATTCAGAGGCAGGTGGTTCTGGGGGCACTGAGAAACCCTGGCTTGGACCTTCCCAACCCTAAGAGAGCTGGCCCCTAGGGGCCCCTCCCACCACAAAAGGGCTTTAAAAGCTCCACACTTGCTGGTGCTTTCTCCTCCTCGAGGTGCCAACCCTGCAGGCCTCCTCCCTTCCCCTCAGGGGCAGGGGGAGGTGGCGATGAGACAACTGAAAGGCTGAGCTCAAAAAGGGGAAGAGGGGCTTCCCTGGTGGCACAGTGGTTGAGAGTCCGCCTGCCGATGCAGGGGACACGGGTTCATGCCCCGGTCCGGGAAGATCCCACATGCCGCAGAGCGGCTGCGCCCGTGAGCCATGGCCGCTGAGCCTGTGCGTCCGGAGCTTGTGCTCCGCAACGGGAGAGGCCACAGCAATAAGAGGCCTGCGTACCACAAAAAAAAAAAAGCGGGGGAAAGAGGAGATGGATAAAACAGTTAAACCAACTTCTCTGTTGGGAGACCTTCTCAGCACTGTCATTGTTAGTCTCCAGGAAGAATGACACAGAATGACATATTTCCCATAACTATTTCACCAGGGAACCCCCATTTTTTTGCCATTTGTGGAAGACTAGGTTAAGCAGAGTTCTGTAGGGTGTCCCCTAGAGAGGAATAAGTCACAAATATTTATACAGGATGAGGCATTCCCGGTCTATCTGAGCATGACTCAGCAGATCTGTTCCTTAGCAACGAAACTGCCAAAAAAAAGCACCAATGGCTGCACCTATCTTCAAAGCCAACACCTGTTTTTGGAGAATGTTTGAATCAATTCTTTAGGTCAGGAGCTGGCAAATTTCTGTGCAGTCAACATTTTTGGCTTTGAAGGCAGACAGCCTATTGCAATGACTCAACTTTGCCTCTGGAGTATTAAAGTAGCCATGGACAATATGTAAACAAGCAAGTGTGGCTGTGTGCCAATAAAAGTTTATTTCTAGATACTTAGATTTGAATTATCATAATTTTCACATATCATGATATATTAATCATGTCACAAAATATCAGTCTTAAAAATGTAAAAATCAGTCTTAGCTCACAGGCCATATAAAACAGGTGAAGGCTGTAGTTTGCCAACTGTTTTAGATGCCAGATACTTAACTGAATGGTTTACATCTTGGACAAGGCCCTCCCAAGGAAATGGAAAGAAAACCTCACTTCCCTCACTTGTAGACTGGCTTCAAAAATGAACTTTTGGGGGAATGGGGAAATTAAATATAATAATGTGTGTTTCCTTCATCCTCTATATCCAGTTTTTTTGTTTTTTGTTTTGGCTACACCATGTAGCTTGTAGGATCTTAGTTCCCCAACCAGGGGTTAAACCTGGGCCCCAGCAGTGAAAGCATGGAGTCCTCACCACTAGACTGCCAGGGAATTCCCTAGCCACTTAGTTTTTAAGACTTGTCAATAATTCCTCCAAAACAGATCCTAAGGCTGGGCATTTCCCTCCATCGTTATCAATACCATGCTAGTCTGGGCTACCATCAACTCTTGCCTGGACCCTCTCATCACTGGCTCCTGGCTTTACTCTTGCCTGTATAGTCTATAAGATCCTTTGAAAACACAAACCCTATCGTGTCACTTCTCTATTGAGAAGGCTCTAAGGCACCCGATCACAGAGAATAAAATCCAGAGCCCTCCCCATGACCCATAGGGCCGTGTGGGATCTGGCCCTTTCCCCTTTCTCATTCTGAATGTTCTAGCCACAATGTGGCTTCCCAAATGCTCCAGGCCTCCTCCTGCCTCAGGACCTTTGCACCAGCTCTTCCATCTACTGGCATGCTCTCCTCGCCTCCAGCTGCTGGCTCCTTATCACTCATGTCCTAGTTCATATGCCACCTTCTCAGGTCTCAAGTAACCCCCTTCCAAGCCCTCTGGAGTACATACTCCTGTTTTATTTTTTTCCTGGCCCTGTATCCTGTTTATTTTCCTCTTCCCTCCACGACCAGGAAGGTAAGCTTTCCCCAGGGGTGGAGATGTGACCTGCCTTGCCCATGACTCTATCCCCAGCTACTAAAACACTGACAAGCACACAGCTGGGGCTCAACTTTTACTGTCAAATGAGTGTCCACAATGCTGGGAACACACTGCTAGTGACTGTCAAAAGCCGGTTCAAATCTGCCGACTGGTAAGACCTTGTGAAAAAGTTACTGCCTCCTGCCAGCAGCAAGCTTGTGCTACAGGGGCAGGTGATGTCTCCTGGTCCAGAACAGGCCCCTTAGGCCAGAAGACTATGCACTGTGTGGTTGCTATCTGGAGGCCGTGTCCCTAGTAGGTGGTGATGGGGAGGGGGGTGGATCCTGCCTAGCCTATCCCCTGTCTTCAGCCCCAAAATGCTGGGGCATGTGGCAGGAAGGGGAGGGAGAGACCCTTAGCTCCAGAGACACCCTTCCCAGGTCCCCACCTTTCCCATGACACCCACAGCCCCAGCTCATCCAGCTGCCTCCCGGAAGGTTGAGTCTGAGCCTGGGCCCAGGGAAAAATTTTCTTTCTGGCTACCTCCTAAAGCTGGAGAAGGGCCTTAGGAGAGTGACACCTTCCCACTAGAAACTAGAGTCCTAGCACTCAGCTTCCCGGGAGCCCAGTCATCGGCCCACACAGCAAGTGAGTCAAGCCTTAAAGCCACTAGGCTGTCACCCGATTCAAAATGATAAAAATAAATGCGAATGGTATAATTCCAAAGGCTGAGCAGGAAGCAACAACCATCATAATAACAGTAGCAGCCAACATAGTTTGAGCAATTACTATGTATTTGATGCTCAACATGTATTCTTTTATGGGATCCACAGCATAGTAATATGAGATTAAAATCATTACCAATGATCACTGTCCCTAGTTTAGATGGGAGGAAACTAAGGTCCAGAGAAGTTAAGTTACTTGCCCAGGAGCATACAGCTAGAAAGCAGTTGATTGTTTCAAGGACAAGGGACCAAAGCCAGTGTTCCCTTCAGGAACCCCTCTGGGCTTGGGCCTTTCAAATGCATAAGATATAAGAAGGGGGAGGGGCAGTTAACAAGACTAGATCACTTTCTGCTCAGAGCTCGCCTTTCTAACAGGTACCGATGACCTGGCAACTTGGTTATTTCTAGAGTTTAGAAATATTTCCCAGATCAGGTTATTTCCTGACCTGGGAAAAATCCCTGGAGAAGTGACACTCCCAAGCCTTATCTCAAATTTTTGAGGGAAAGCTTTGGGAGAACCTGAAACGTTCCTTCTCCCTGAAGTTTACTGATTGATTTGAAAAGAAAACGGCTGCAGCATGCGCTCGGCTCTGCTGATGCCAAGCTCCAAAGCAAGACGGAGAATAAGCACAGTGGACTTGGCCCAGCTGCTGTTTAAAAAAAAAAAAAAAAAAAAAAATTCTTGCCCAAGCTGGCAGATCTTGTCCCGGCAAAGCAGTCACTCAGATTCTCCTCTAACAAATGTGGAACACTTCCCCTTCCCTCTGATCTCGGTGTCCCAGCTCCCTGCCCACGTGGCTCTGTAAGCTGGTACCTCCTCAGTGACATGTGACCCAGTTGACACCAACTTGACTGACACAAAAACATGTGTCTAGCCAAGAGAAGCAGCGTCAGAAACTTCCTCAGGCGCCCTTTACTCCATCATTTACTTCCTTCCTCAAAGGAAGACCAGAATGGGCAGAACAGCTAGGAATGGTCCCATCTCCAGGAACAAGCCCCCTGCCCAGGGACAAGACGAAATCTTAGATCTTAGAGCTGCCCACATAGAAGCAATCAAGTTTCTGTTCTTCTAACTCAGTCACCCAAGATCACTCCTCTCTGCCATGGGCTTCGCTTTCTGCGAACCAAATCGTCCAGACTAAAGCCATACCCCTATCCCACAGCTTCATGAAATTGTCTACCTTCATCTCTTCTCAGAGAGAAGGCAGATTTAGGAGCGAACAGCAATATTGAAATCAAGACTAACAGTTAATCTATAAAAAACATTCAGAAAAAGTAGATAGGAGTAAAAAGTTCAAGAATGAGCCCTAGAGAAATTCCTGAAAGGAATTAGGAGTCCCTGAAATGCAAAAAAGAGGCGATGGCAGTGATTCTCCCCACTTTACAGGATAGAAAACTGAGGCCTCACATGTGGTACACACTTGAGTCCTGGCAGGTTCTAAAGTGACAAGGCACAGGTGGCTTCCATCGCTTACGCGAGCAGAAACGCCTAGGGGGCAGCTGCCCCACCCAGTTCCCGGGGCACCGGCCGGTCCCGCCCACACCTTATGACCTGGCCCCGCCCACTCACTTCGGTCCCGCCTCGCCCCTCCCTCGTTCCCATTGGCCCAGCCCTCCCAGTCCCGCCCCCTTGTGCCTCCCGACATATAAAAGCCCCCCGCCCCGGCTGGCCGGCCTACCTCCACTCGCCGTCTGCCTGCGAGCGCCCGCCCCTCGCGGGGGCCGGGCTGCGGGGCCCGGGGGCGGGTGGTGTAGCCCCAGCCGGGCCCCAGCCCCCTCCCCCACGGCCCCGACAGTCGCCGCCGCCATTTTGACCGCCCGCCCCTTCCCCCAAGATTATGATTACAGAGACACCCGCCGCCCGGGCCTCGCTGTCCTCCCCGGCCTGGACCGCCACCCTGGGGCCGCACGGGTTACCTCGGCTTCTCCCTACTTCTGTCCGCGGAAGGGCTTTCCACAGGTCTCGGAGGCGATGTTGGGAGGGGGACAGAACGTGCCGGGGTCCCCGGGCCGGGCCGGGGGGGTGGGGGTGGGGGTCGGCCGGTCGGTTGTTGTTGTTGACTCGCGTTGCCGGGTTGCTTGGTCGCCACGACTACCGTGGCTATGGCGCCTCCGTTTCCCTCACCGGGGCAACTGTTGCTACCCACCCTACTTACGTCACGCGTTGGGGGCGGGGTCCAGGGTGATTGGCGGCACTGGGAAAAGTGATTGGATGGCGCCAGGCCCTGCCGCTAAGCTATTGGCTCCAAGGCACGTCTTTCAACATCCTCTCGACTTCCCGACGCTCTGATTCATCGGTGTGAATGTCCATCAAGGGAAACTAAGCCTTCAAAGGCAGAGGAGCCCGTCACTCCCTCAAGGAAGCTGCGGGCTAAGAATAAAGGGGTGGGGCCTGTAAGGTCGGGACTGGTTTGCGGCCGTAAAACTTGCCTTTTGGTTCGACTAAAGGGACGTCAATCTAGCCCAAAGGTTTGCCGCGCTCTCTCGCTGGAAGTTGTGCGCATGCGCAGCACGCAAGGCCAGATGGGAGTGGTAGTCCGTTTCTGCGTACTTTAAACGCCTTACCAAATATGAAGTGCGAGAAAGTAAAGACCTTCCTTCAGACTTCTCCCTTCCCCTATGGGCCAGTTCTTGGCCTTGCGCGCTGACGTCACGGGAGGAATGCGGTGACGCTGCGCTGCTTGTCTGTGATGTTGGCGGCGGAGGCCGGGCTCGGGGTTCGATGACGTCACCGGGCGCTCTCTCCCTTCCCCTATTACCCTACGGTGGTAGGATGAACGTGGGGAGCCGAGGCGGGCGGGGTTCGATCCCAGGGCCGCGATACCCACCGCCACCATTTCCGCCTAAATCCATCCCGCTCTCTCCCGCCTCCCCGCCCCATTGGACCCGGAAAGGTCACCGCTGCCGGGGCTACCGCGGCTGTCTCGGCCCTGCAGGAGGCGCGGGCCGACCTGGGAAAGGTCTCCCGCAGGCGAGGGAGACTTAATTAGCTGCTTATTCCGCGGGCGATAAGCAAAGGTCACCGTCCAGCCCCTCCCGGGGCAGCTCGGGTTGCTCAACCGACCCCACACAGCTCCCCCATCCTTACCCCACTCCCACCCCGAGTCCTCCGTGCCTCAGTTTCTCTAGGGGAGGAGAAGAGACAGAAGCGGGGCTTGTACTACGGTGAGCGTCTTGGGTGGAAAACCTCAATCATCAAGATGAATAACATTCTAATGAAGTATTGCAATATTTTTAAAATATCTAATGGGAAAAAAATAAATCCATGGTGAACAGAATAGCAAAATTTTAAATAAAGACGGGATCTGCCAGGACTGGGATTAGGGCGGGGTGAGTCATGCGAGTGCAAGGTCGAATCTTATCTTTTGCTTTTTGTTGACATTAATTTTTTTTTTTTTCCTGGCAGCGACACACAGCTTGCTTCTTTCTACTTTTTTTTTTTCCTGGCGGCGGCACAGCTGGCCAGGATCTTAGTTCCCAGACCAGGGATTGAACCCCGGCCCTACCGCAGTGAAAGCGCAGAGTCCTAACCACTGGACCGCCAGGGAATTCCCAATTTTGACTCTTAAAAATATCTCGATGACTAATTTTTTTGACAACCCTTAAGTTTTGTGTCCTAATCCCCACCAAAGAGGAAGGGAAAAGAAAGCAAAGGCTCAGAGCCTGAAGTTCTAATGCAGATTTTGCTGTGTGACAAATGAGAAAGTGGCTCCACCTCTCTGGGTTTATGTTTCCTGGTTCAACGAACATTACACTTTCCTCAGGCAAGGCCCTGCCTGTAAAAGTGAAAAAAGCAGACAAGTCCCTAGACTCTGCATTCTACTACAGGAGGAGACACAATAAGCAGTGAAATTAATACTCAAGATAGGTTCGTAAGAGCTGTGAGGCGCTACTATGTAGAAAATAATCAGAAAGGACTGATAAAATAGCACAGGGAACTATACTCAATATTTTGTAATAACCTATAAGGGAAAAGGATCTAAGAAAGTGTATATATATATGAATAACTTTGCTCTACACCTGAAACTAACACAACATTGTAAATCAACTATACTTCGATTTAAAAAACAACAACAACAAAGACTCAAAAAAAGCAACATTAGAGTGTGCGTGATAAGAGAGACCGCTGTAGCCCACGTAACCTGAGGAGGGGCTCATTCGAACTGCACCTGAGTTGTAGAAAGCAAGCAAGCCCCACAAGACGGAGGTGGAGGGAACTGCAGAAGCAAAGGCCTGGGGACTGGAAAAAACATCTGGCAGGGGTGGAATTAGTAAAGAGGAAAGTGCCAAGAGGTGAGGTCAGAAATGTAAAGGTAGTCTGATGATTCTGCCGAAATCCTCCCAAGAACCCAGCAAAGCGGAATATTCCCCCCACTTGACAGGTAAGCAAACAAAGGCTCAGAAGGGAAAATACCTCCTCTAGGATCATGTAACTGAAGGTAGCAGAACCCAGACAGCCTGTCTCCTTCTCTGGGACTTTCCAGTGTGCTTTTCTGCCCCTGGGTGTGACCCTCGATGGAAGACTAGAAGGGGCAGTCCCCGTCTGCTTGGAAATGCTAGCTGAGCCCCAAGAATTAATGAGACTTCCAGGCAGGAGGTGCCCGAGATAAACCCTGACTGGCAAAACAAGTTGCTCGACCCTTGCAGCTACTTCTGTGAGACAGGTTTGGGTGCCAGAGCCAGCCACGTTGGGTGGGGGAGTGCCAAGAAGCCCTATTTTTACTTCTCACCCATTTCCCCACCTTCCTGAAGTCCTTGAACCCCCAAGATGGGTACGATCAAGCCTGGAAATCATTTCTTCAATTAAAATTACTCATTATAAAACTTAATGGCAGGGAAGGCAGTGTGGGATTAGAAATGCTCTATATTTTTATCTGGTGGTGGTTGCACGGGTATATAGCTGTAAAAATTCCCTGAGCTCTCCCTTTAAGATCTGTGCACTTTATGTATGTTATACCTCGATTTGAAAGTTAAAACACACACACACTTATTAACCCATTGGAAGTAGCTCTCAACCAACTCCTTTCCGAAAATGTTGGTAATTAAAAGTAAGGAATTAAGCACGATCTTGCCTTCCCAGTAGTAACTTTTCATGGTCACCAAACAGTCTAAGAATGCCAGCTAAAAAATGTGGAAGGAGAGAATTCCCTGGCGATCCAGCGGTTAGGACTTCGCGCTTCCACGGCAGGGGGCCTGGGTTTGATCCCTGGCCCCATCCCTGCTTGGGAAACTAAGATCCTGCAAGCTGTGTGGCATGGCCAAAAAAACTGGAAGGAATGAGAGAATTAGAACAATCACCATTTTGCAGAAGCCAATGAAATAATTGATTTGGGCAGTGTTCATCGATGGGTGTTCTCAAACATCGGGTGAGAAGATGTTGGGGAGCAAGATACGCCCAGGGTTCACTAGGTGTAGGGATGCAGACTTCATCACAGAGGCGAGACTGTCACCAGTGTTAGCTGCAGTGAAGCTGAGCATCACAGTAGAGGGACCCTTGGGCCCCTGGGGCCTCCTGATGTGATACCAATGGAAGTTCACAGCTTCCCCTGGGACACATCTTGCCAAAATGTTAAACTTGACTCTGATCAGGTCTCTTGACCTAACATCCAGTTTGCAGGAAATGGGAAGCATAGAGGAACAAGTTAAATGACATCAGGAAGCAACTGACAAACCCCAAGGGTGGAGTGTGCTACAGGACAACTGTCCCGGTGTCTTCAACGCGTCAGTCATGACAAAAAGGAGTGGGGGACTTCCCTGGTGATCCAGTGATTAAGACTCCACGCTCCCACTGCAGAGGGCACAGGTTCCATCCCTGGTCGGGGAACTAAGGTCCTGCATGCCTCGCAGTGCGGCCAAAAAAGAAAAAAATAAAAGAGTGGGGACTATTGTAGGGCAGGCGACATCATCGACATTTGAGGCCAAATTGTTCTTTGTCGCAGGGGGATATTTTGTGCACTGTAGAGTATTGAGCAGCATACCTGGCCACCACTCACTACATGCCAGGAGCACACAACCTCCCCAACCCCTCCCTTTGCCAGGTGTGACAACCGAGGATGTCTCCAGACACAGCCAAATGTCCTTGGAGATACTGCCCTGGAGGATGGTGGAGCAACTGACAGAAGGACCCAGGGTCCTCAGGCTGTCTGCCAGCAGAGACAAACATTCTCTCTTGTTTAAGCCAGTTATTGGATCCCTGTTAAATTGAGAGAACTACAACTTTGGTAATTCTCTTCCAAGTTTTTATATTCACTGAGTTTTGCACCAGATAAGAATGCTCATTGAAGCAGGAAGTTGGAAGCAATGTAGGTGTCCATCCCTCAGGGACTACAAAGATGAAATAAGAATGCTGAATGATAGAGTACTAATCTAACAGTGAAAGCAACAAAGTAGCTCTTAAAAAATGTGATGCTGATGCGGTGAAACGCAGACACTATAGCATTTTAAAATAAGGCAACCTTGCTCCTGACCCAAGAGTGAGAGGTCTTCACGGAGTTTTGCTAAAAGAGAGAAAAAAAGAAATTAAGAGCCATCCATTAATGTGCCAGTGAGTAATGAAAAAGAATCTGACACTTGGTGCATTGAAATGCAAACAAGATGTCCTTCTGTTATGCTGGAAATTCATCTTAAAAGCCTGTGCATTTCTGCTTATTAAACATGAGGTGTAGTGAATGATTAGCAGGCTTGTTCTTCTTTTTTTTTTTTTAAATTTTAAAAATTTATTTATTTTTGGCTGTGTTGGGTCTTTGTTGCTATGTGCGGGCTTTCTCTAGTTGCGGCGAGCGGGGGCTACTCTCCATTGCGGTGAGCGGGCTTCTCATTGCGGTGGCTTCTCTTGTTGCAGAGCGTGGGCTCTAGGCGCACGGGCTTCAGTAGTTGTGGCACGTGGGCTCAGTAGTTGTGGCTCGCGGGCTCTAGAGTGCAGGCTTAGTAGTTGTGGCACACGGGCTTAGTTGCTCCGAGGCATGTGGGATCTTCCCGGACCAGGACTTGAACCCATGTGCCCTGCATTGGCAGGCGGATTCTTAACCACTGCGCCACCAGGGAATCCCAGGGTGGTTCTTCTAACTTTTCAAACTACGTACACAGTAGGGTAAAAGAAATATATTTATTTATTTATTTATGTTTGATATGTAAACACTGTGCAGATATATCCATGAATCTGATGCATGAAGACAATTTTCATGCATGGAAGATTTCTGGAGGCACTGAAAAGAAGATTTGTAAAAGAAAGGAATGGCCTGAGATTTAAAAATAACAAAGATCTGAGAGACAATGCCCTAAATAATTGGGCTTTTAGAGAAAATGCTTGGGGTGTATGCATATCTACATGAACCTGTGTCAACCTATTCCCCGCCCCCCCAACTCTGGAAAGACAACTTTTTGTTGAGAGGAGGCTGAAGGAAAGAAGTTAATAAATGCTTTCAATCTTGTTAAAAAAAAGAAAAAAAAGTAAAAACAAAATAAACCAAAAAATCCCACAATGTATCACTGAAAAGGATACAGATGGAGATCTAGTACACAATGTCATTTTGCAAATTACAGCATACTTGTATAAGCATATAAAGTAAAAGTATAAACACACAAAATGATACATCCTATTATTAAGAGTATCTACCAGCTTAAGAACACATAGCAAATGCTTTAGGGATGCTGGCAAAGGTTTGGGAAGGGCAAGGAATTGGGGATCTGGGAGGGAGGGGACAGAAATTAAACTGGTGAGGGCTTTGCATGAACCAATGAAGATACAATAGAATCTGGGGAGAAGCGGGGCTGGGGTGAGACCTGGGTTCAGTGGCAATTTGCCGGGGGGCAGATATCACACTGCAAAAGGCTGAGGGCCAAGTGGGAGGGGAATAATGGAGTGAGTACAGGTGAGATGTATTTGGGTGAGGAAGTCATATTCTATACCTGCACTGTCTTATATGGTAATTGCTAGTCCTGTGTGACTATTTTTACGGGAGGGGATGCCTTTTATTTCTTTTTCTTGCCTAACTGCTCTGGCTAGGACTTCCAGTGCTATGTTGAATAGAAGTAGTGAGTGGGCAGCCTTGTCTTGTTCCTAATTTTAGAGGAAAAACTCAGTGTTGAGTATGATGTTAGTTGTGGGCTTGTCATATATGGCCTTTGTTACATTAAGTACATTTCCTCTGAATAGCAGTTTGCTGAGAGTTTTTATCAGGAAAGGATATTGAATTTTGTCAGATATTTTTTCTGCCTCTATTGAGATGATCACACGATTTTTATCCTTCATTTTGTTAATGTGGTTTATCACGCTGATTAATTTACAGGTGTTGAACCTCTTTGCATCCCTAGAATAAATCCCACTCGATCATGGTGTATGATCCCTTTAATGTATTGTTGAATTTGATTTGCTAATTTTTTTTTTTTCTTTTTTGGCCGAGCCACAGGGCATGCAGGATCTTGGTTCCCGACCAGGGGTCGGACCCTAGTCCCTGCAGTGGAAGCTCAGAGTCTTAACCACTGGACTGCCAGGAAGTCCCTGATTTGCTAATATTTTGTTGAGAGTTTTTGCATCTAGCTTCATCAGGGATATTGGCCTGTAATTTTCCATGTGGCTATTAAAACTTAAAGAAAGTAAAATAAAATACAATGAAGAATTCAGTTCCTCAGTCTCACAGGAAACATTTTAAGCGCTCAACAGCCACATGTAGCTAGTGACTACTATATGGGAAAACACATTCTCATCATCAGAGAAAGTGCTATTGGCCAGCACTGCTCTAAACCAACTCTGAACAGATATTTCAGAGATTCGGGGAAATGCTAACATTCGCTTTGGTGTAAGATGATACTGAAGAATGACTGTATATTTTGTTAGATGTGAAAATGGCATTATATTATGTAGGAAAATGTGTGTTGTAGTATTTAGAGATGAAAAATGGTGTCAATAAGGTTGAACAGAGATGGTGTGTTTAAAGAACCTAGGACAAAGCCAGACATGTAGCAAATCCTCAATAAATGTTAGTGGTCAGTAATCTTAAGAGTTTAGAGAAATGACAAATCGGGAAAAAATAGTTACTACACATTTCATAACCATATGGTAAGCTTCCTTAACATATAAGAACTGCTAGGGGAGTTCTGGTGGCCTAGTGGTTAGGATTCCGGGCTTTCACTGCTGTGGACCGGGTTCAATCCCTGGTCAGGGAACTGAGATCCTGCAAGCTGCATGGAGTGGCCAACAAAACAAAACAAAACAAAACAAAAGAAGGGACTTCTCTGGTGGCCCAGTGGTTAAGAATCCACCTGCCAATGCAGGGGACACGGGTTTCAGCCCTGGTCCAGGAAGATCCCACATGCCATGGAGCAACTAAGCCCGTGCACCACAACTACTGAGCCCACATGCCACAACTACTGAAGCCTGTGCGCCTAGAGACCGTGCTCTGCAACAAAGAGAAGACACCTCAGTGAGAAGCCCATGTACTGCAACAAAGAGTATACCCTGCTCGTGGCAACTAGAGAAAGCCGGCTCGTAGCAACCAAGACCCAACGCAGCCAAAAATAATTAACTAATTTTTTAAAAACAGAAAAAAAATTAAAAAAAAAAACAACTCCTAGAAATCAGGAAGGAAAAGATCAACAACCTGGAAGAATAATGGACAAGGAAGGTGACCAGAGAGGAAAAAGAAAACTATAAATAGCTCTTAAACACATGGAAATATGGAAACATGTTCCGTCTTGCTTGTGGTTAGGCAAATGCAAATTTTCTCTACTCTGAGATACCACTTTTCACTTGTTCTTTTGGCAAAAATCCAAAGTTTGATAATATTCTGTTGGTGAAGCTGAAGGGAAACAGGACTCTTATCCATTGCTGGAGGGAGTGTGAATTAATCTAACCCTCAAGGAAGGAAATCTGGTAATATCTGTAAAAATTACAAATGCACATAATCTTCGAGCCAGAAATCTCACATCGCAGAATTTATATACAGATACACTTGCATACGTGTGAAATGACATTTGTGCAAGGTTCTTCACTGCAGTGTTAACCTAAGAACAAACGAATAAAAAACTGTCTGTCTCTGGCAGTGAAATTAACTATGGGGTATCTACATGGCAAAATACCATCCGGCTGTAGAAAATGACAAGGGTGCATAAAGAGAGCTTTGGAAAGGGGAGCACTCCAGCATTTGTTGTTAAGTTGGGGGGGGGTGTGGAGGAGGAAGGTGCAGAAGAATATGTAAAACATGTTACCTTGAACTGAAATTCTGACACATTCTACCACATGGATGAACCTTGAATGACGACGCTAAATGCAAGAATCTAGACACAAAAGGGAAAGTCCTGTGTCGTTCCAATTTGCCGTGTACCTTGAAAAAGCAAATTCATAGAGACAAAATGTGGAATGGTGGTTACCAGGAGCTGGGAGAGGGAGGAATGGGGAGTACCTGTTTAACTGGGTACAGAGATTCAGTTTGGGAAGATGAAAAATTTCTGGAGATGGATGATGGTGATAATTGCATGACAATGTGAATGTACTTAATGCCACTGAACTTTATACTTAAAAATGGCTAAAATGGTATATTTTATGTTATATATATTTTACCACAATAAAAAACCCAACATTTTAATGCTACCTTTAATGTAAAAGCAGGTGTGTGTGTGTGTGTTGGAGGGGGTGGAGGGATAAGGACTTGTATTCATATTTCTTTTCATATGTGCACAGAAATTCCAGAAAGATAGGAAATCAAGAGCAGTGGGTTACCTGTGGGTGAAGAGAGGGGACCTAAGACTTAGGAGGGAGATACTGCAGCATAAACCTTATACTTTTCGTTTTTTGAAGCCCATGAATGTATGAACTGTTCAAAAATAAAATTAACTGGACTTCCCTGGTAGTCCAGTGGGTAAGACTCCACACTCCCAAAGCAGCGGGCCCGGGTTTGATCCCTGGTCGGGGAACTAGATCCCACATGCATGCCGCAGCTAAGAGTTCACATACCACAACTAAGAAGTCCGCATATGGCAACTATGAGCCCGCATGCCGCAACTAAAAGATCCCGCGTGCTGCAACTAAGACCTGGTACAGCCAAAAATTAAATAAATAAAAAAATAAAAATAAATAAAATTAGTTAACAAATTAGGAGAATGGCTTTATTTAGGATTGATTGGTAAGATTTGAGTGCTTTTTTTTTAAAGATCTGGGTTGTGGGTGTTTTTTTTAATACAAATTTATTTATTTATTTTGGCTGTGTTGGGTCTTAGTTGCTGCACACGGGCTTTCTCTAGTTGCGGCGAGCGGGGGCTACTCTTCATTGTGGTGCGCGGGCGTCTCATTGCGCTGGCTTCTCTTGTTGCGGAGCATAGGCTCTAGGCGCACGGGCTTCAGTAGCTGTGGCACGTGGGCTCACTAGTTGTGGATCACGCTCTGGACTGCAGGCTCAGTAGTTGTGGCACATGAGCTTCGTTGCTCTGTGGCATGTGGGATCTTCCCGGACCGGGGCACGAATCCGTGTCCCCTGCATCGGCAGGCGGACTCTCAACCACTGCGCCACCAGGAAAGCCCTGGCAGGCAGATTCTTAACCACTGTGCCACGAGGGAAGTCCCTGAAGTACATTTTTATACTGCCCATGATAATGGTGGTGATGGTGATGATGACAGTAACAATAATGATATTGGTAGCAGATAACATTTCCCAATTCTTATACATGAGTTTCCTATGGCTGCTGTAACAGTTCACCACAATTGGGTGGCTTACAGCAATGGAAATTTATTTGCTCACAGTTTTGCAGGCCAGAAGTCTGAAATCAAAGTGTCAGCAGAGCTGTGGCTCGCGCCCAAGGCTCTAGGGGAGGATCTTTCGTTCTCTTGCAGCTTTTGGTGGCTCTTGGCATGACTTGGCCTCTTTGGCTACATCACTCCAATCTCTGCTTCTATCTTCACTTGGCCTTTTCTCTTCTGTCTCTGTCTATTAACACTTGTCATCGGATTTAGGGCCCACCCAGATAATCCAGGATGATCTCATTTCAGAGTCCTTAATTATATCCACAAAGATCCTTTTTTCCAAATAAGATCACGTTCACAGGTCCTGCGATATATCACCAGGAGGTGATCACCATTCAACCCTCTGCACTTGGGTGTTATGCCCAGTGCTAAGCGCTTTGCATAATTTCACCCAAGTCCTCAAACAACCCCATAAAGTAGATACGCTTATTATCTACATCTTCCCAATGAACTCATAGAGGTGCAGCGCCTTGCTCGCAGGAAGTGGGATTTGCACTCAGCCGTGATGGGCTCAAAATTCTGATTCTGTGTGAGGCACAAAAGAAGTTTCTGGTTCTGGGACAGTCAGTTAAAGTCAAACAGTCAGGCAACAAATATTTCCTGACGTGTTTGTTCATCAGCAACCCCTGGGCCAGGATTGGGGTTATGGAGAAAAGGGCAGAAGGGTACATCCGTAGAGAGTGGCCAGGAGAAGAGGCAGAGGAGGGGAACATATTATTCATCAGCCCTTTTGAAGCAGTACAGTCAGATATGACTCCTGTCTTCTGGAGCGTTGTCCTTGGCCTTGGGGGCAACCAAGGCCAGGAGTCTGTCATGAAGAAAAGGACAAAGGAATAAAGTTCAAATACAAAAGGGATGTGTCAAGTAGACATAATATTTA
Source organism: Phocoena phocoena (assembly GCF_963924675.1). NCBI lineage: Eukaryota > Metazoa > Chordata > Mammalia > Artiodactyla > Phocoenidae > Phocoena > Phocoena phocoena. The sequence goes on from NC_089221.1 coordinate 164,682,950, forward strand.
AGGGGCTTCCCTGGTGGCACGGTGGATAAGAACCCGCCTGCCAATGCAGGGGACACGGATTCGAGCCCTGGTCTGGGAAGATTCCACATGCTGAGGAGCAACTAAGCCCGTGCGCCACAACTACTGAGCCTGAGCTCTAGAGCCCGCGAGCCACAACTACTGAACCCATGTGCCGCAACTACTGAAGCCCACACGCCTAGAGACCACACTTCACAACAAGAGAAGCCACCACAATGAGAAGCCCACACACCACAATGAAGAGTAGCCCCCGATCGCCACAACTAGAGAAAGCCCTCGTGCATCAACAAAGACCCAACACAGCCAAAATAAAAATAAAAATTAAAAAAAAAACATTTAGTTAAACAGCACTTACTGCATGCCACAGACTGTTTTAAGAATTTGACGCACTCATTGAATCCTCCTTGTTTTACAGGTGAGGAAACCAAGGCACAGAGAGCTTAAGTGACTTGCCGAAGGTCACACAGCAGGAACTAGGCAGACATGGGATTCGAACCCCGCTCTGCCCATCACCAGAGCCCTTATTGTTGTTCTTTGTAAATTGAGGTGAAATTTAAAAATATATAATATAAATAATTAAATAGAACTGCACTTCCACTGCAGGGGGTACAGTTCCGATCCCTCATTGGGGAAGCTCCACAAGCTGCACGGTGTGGCAAAAAACAAAAAACAAAAAAACAAAACAAATAAACAAATAAATTGAGGTGAAATTGACATATAAGATTAACCGTGGTAAAGTGAACAATTCAGTGGTATTTAGTATATTCATAATGTGTAACCACCACCTCTGTCTAGATCCAAAATGTTTTCGTCACCTCAGAGACACACCAGTAGGAATTACTCCTGATTCCTCCCTCCTCCCAACCCTTGGCAACCACTAGTCTGCGTTCTGTCTCTATGGGTGTGCCTATTCCAGACATCTTCTATAAATGGAATTATCCACTATGTGACCTTTGGTGTCTGGCTTCTTTCATTCATCATAATGCTTTCAAGGTTCATCCACATTGTAGCATGTGTCATTGCTTCGTTCCTTTCTAGGCTGAGTGATATTCCATTGTATGGATGGACCATATTTTGTTTATCCAGTCATCTGTTGATGGGCATCAGGGTTGTTTCCACTTTTTGGCTATTGTGACGAGTTCTACTATGAACATGCATGTACATGTAACATTAAAATGGTCAATTTTGGGCTTCCCTGGTGATGCAGTGGTTGAGAGTCCGCCTGCCGATGCAGGGGACACGGGTTCGTGCCCCAGTCCGGGAAGATCCCACATGCCGCGGAGCGGCTGGGCCCGTGAGCCATGGCCGCTGAGCCTGCGCGTCCGGAGCCTGTGCTCCGCAACGGGAGAGGCCGCAACAGTGAGGGGCCCGTGTACCGCAAAAAAAAAAAAAAAAAGGTCAATTTTATTTCATATGAATTTTACCTCAATATTTTTTTTTTAAAGTGATGCTATCAGCTGAGAAGGCCCAGAAGCAACAACAACTCCCACCCTCAGTAGCAATGAGCAGACTCAGCATCCAGGTCTTGGCTTCTCAATGCCACTCTCCAGTAAAGGGAACACAGGCTCCTTGGGAAAATGGCTGATACTAGGACTGGGGCAGGGGAAATGGAACATGAGCCTGGAACATCTTGTGGTGCCAGACAGTAAGGAAGTACTTAAAAAAAAAAAAAATATATATATATATAGAGAGAGAGAGAGAGAGACAGACAGACAGACAGAGAGACAGAGAGACAGAGACAGAGAGAGATAGTCATGTCAAAAGAGCAGTGCCTGAAAGAAAATGCTTAGAGCAGAGACCAACTGAAAGAGCTCCCAATGGCCAAAGCTGGAACAATTTGGGTGGTGAAATAAATAATAATAGTATTGAATTTTAACCCAAAGAATAAAAATAACTATTCATGAGTCCATATTGGTATAAACAAATAATTGCACAAGTAAATAAGTGGAGATGAAACAACTCTTCCTTATAGAAGAATCCAAATAATAAATAATAGCAAATGCACACGATCCACCAGTGAATGCTAATATCAGTGGGTGGACCGGGAAACAGGATCTTTGCATAGCCTCAAAGCATCTCACTCAAAGCATTTATTAGTTAGTATAGTTTTAACATACGTCCACAAATTCTTCCATACTCCTCCTCCCAGACGGTGGAGTTTAATTTCCCTGCTCTGGATGGAGGCTGGGAATGTTCCGTTTCTGGACCTGAGGGGTGGATGCAGAAGTGTGTTCAGTTTGTGAAAATTCTTCCAGGTGTCCACTGATGATCTGGGCACTTTTCTGTATGTGCCCAGATCTGTATGAACTTTGATAAAAAGTTCAATTTATTAGAATGAAAAAAAAGGGAAAAAAAAAAGAAATAGACTCAGTTATGTTTCAGAGATTCAGTTATCTGTTTCAGAGATGCCCAGGTTGGTGTTAAAACTAATTAAGAGCAGGGAATTCCCTGGAGGTCCAGTGGTTAGGACTCCGAGCCCTCACTGCAGAGGGTCTGGGTTCAACCCCTGCTTGGGGAACTAAGATCGCATAAACCATGTGGCACGGTGAAAAAAAAAACAAAACACAAAACGAATAAAAAACAAAGAAGTGGTGATGGCTGAAGTCACCTCTGTAGGGAAGAAATTGTGACCGGGGATGCGGGGTGGGGGTGGGGGTTGACATCTGTGGTGCTGGCACTGTCCTTCTTCTTGATCTGGGTAATGATGACATGGATGTTTAAAAAAATCATTATTTTTTTAAATGCAATTTGCAATGTTTTTCACATTTTGGTGGTGTCCTGGAGCCGGCTTATACTGACTTGTGAAAACTGATTGTTACCTTTTCAGGAATTTGGCAATATCACACTGGTAGCTTGAAATTGGCCAGAAACCTGTAACTGCTGTAAGTCAGGGCCTTTTTTTTTTTTTTTTTTTTCCCGGAGAGCCCATTGGGGTTTACTTGTTTTGTTTTGTTATTTTTTAATATTTTTAAAAATTGAAGTATAGGGGGCTTCTCTGGTGGCGCAGTGGTTAAGAATCTGCCTGCCAATGCAGGGGATATGGGTTCAATCCCTGGTCTGGGAAGATCCCACATGCCGCGGAGCAACTAATCCCGTGTGCCACAACTACTGAGCCCGTGCTCTAGAGCCCACGAGCCGCAACTACTGAAGCCTGCACACCTAGAGCCCCCATGCTCTGCAGCAAGAGAAGTCACCGCAATGAAAGGCCCGCGCACCGCAACGAAGAGTAGCCCCCGCTCGCAGCAACTAGAGAAAACCCGTGTGCAGTAATGAAGACCCAACGCAACCAAAAATAAATAAAATAAAATAATTTATTTTTTTTTAAAATAAATTTATTTATTTATTTTTGGCAGTGTTGGGTCGTCGTTTCTGTGCGAGGGCTTTCTCTAGTTGCGGTGAGCGGGGTCCACTCTTCATCGCGGTGCGCGGGCCTTTCACTGTCTCGGCCTCTCTTGTTGCAGAGCACAGGCTCCAGACGCGCAGGCTCAGTAGTTGTGGCTCACGGGCCCAGTTGCTCCGCGGCATGTGGGATCTTCCCAGACCAGGGCTCGAACCCGTGTTCCCTGCATTGGCAGGCAGGTTCTCAACCACTAGCGCCACCAGGGAAGCCCCTATTTTTAAAAAATTGAAGTATAGGGACTTCCCTGGTGGTCCAGTGGCTAAGGCTCCGTGCTCCCAATGCAAGGGACCCGGGTTCGATCCTGGTCAGAGAACTAGATCCCGCATGCCACAACTAAAGATCCCGCGTGCTGCAACTAAGGCTTGGTGCAGTCAAATAAATAAATATTTTTTAAAAATTATTTAAAAAATTGAAGCATAGTTAATTTACAATGTTGTGTTAGTTTCAGATGTATAGAACAGTGATTCAGTTATACACACATTTATATACATCTGTGTATATATATATATATATATATATATATATATATATATATATATATATTCTTTTTCAGATTTTTTCCCTTATAGGTTATTACAAAATATTGAGTATAGTTCCCTGTGCCATACAGTAGGTCCTTGTTGGTTATCTATTTTATATATAGTAGTGTGTATATGTTAATCCCAACCTCCTAATTTATCCCTCCCCCACCCCTTTCCTCTTTGGTAATGATAAGTTTGTCTTCTGTCTGTGGGTCTATTTCTGTTTTGTAAATAAGTTCATTTGTATCCGGAAAGCCCACTGTTAAACATTGCCCAGCACACGACAGTTCCTCTCTGTATATGATATTAGTGAAACGTTTAAAAATTATATTTAAAATTATGGTAACATACACATAACATGAAACGTACCATCTTAACCATTTTAAGTGTCCAGTTCAACGACATAAAGTACATTCACATGGTCGTGCAACCATCACTATCATCCATCTCTACAACCCTTTTCATCTGTGAAACTGAAACTCTGTTCCCATAACAATTTTTTTTATTTTTTTTTTATTTTTTTATTTTTTTTTGTGGTACGCGGGCCTCTCACTGTTGTGGCCTCTCCTGTCGTGGAGCACAGGCTCCGGACGCGCAGGCTCAGTGGCCATGGCTCACGGTCCCAGCCGCTCCGCGGCATGTGGGATCTTCCCGGATCAGGGCACGAACCCGTGCCCCCTGCATCGGCAGGCGGACTCTCAACCACTGCGCCACCAGGGAAGCCCCCCCCATAACAATTTTTAAAAAAATAAATGTACTTATTTATTTTTGGCTGCATTGGGTCTGTTGCTGCACGCAGGCTTTCTCTAGTTGCGGCGAGCGGGGGCTACTCTTCGTTGCGGTTCGCGGCCTTATTGCAGTGGCTTCTCTTGTTGGGGAGCATGGGCTCTAGGTGCGCGGGCTCAGTAGTTGTGGTGCACGGGCTTAGTTGCTCTGTGGCATGTGGGATCTTCCCGGACCAGGGCTCGAACCCGTGTCCCCTGCATTGGCAGGCAGATTCCTAACAACTGCACCACCAGGGTAGTCCCAACATTGTTTTTTAATCCTTAAAAATTTTCCCTAGGGGGAGGGATACATTTGGAGATTGGGACTGACATACACGCACTACTATAAATAAAATAGATAACTAATAAGAACCTACTGTATAGAACAGGGAACTCTACTCAATACTCTGTAATGGCCTATATGGGAAAAGAATCTAAAAAAACAGTGGATATATGTGTATGTATAACTGATTCACTTTGCTGTGCACCTGAAACTAACACAACATTGTAAATCAACTATATTCCAATAAAAATTAAAAAAAAATTTTTTTTCCCTTGGAGAGCATGAGCTCTGGAACCAGAGGCTCTGTTTGAACCCCAACTCCCACCTCCACTTACTAGCTGATCTTGGGCACCTTAGGTCACTCTTCTGTATCCTCACCTGTAACCTGGAGACAGTCTCATAGTCCAGTGGCTCTTAAAGGTGTGGTTTCTGAACAAGGACCTACTGTAGAGCACAGGGAACTCTGCTCAATGTTATGTGGCAGCCTGGATGGGAGGGGAGTTTGGGGGAGAATGGATACATGTGTATGTATAGCTGAGGCCCTTTGCTGTGCGCCTGAAACTATCACAACATTATGAATTGGCTATACTCCAATATAAAATAAAAAGTTTAAAAAAAAAAGTGTGGTTTCTGGACCAGCAGCATTAGCATGGCCTGGAAATTTGTTGCCAATGCAGATTTTCAGACACTCTGCACATAGGGCCCAGTGATGTGTGTTTTAACAAGCCCTCCAGGAGATTCTGAGGCTTGCTCAAATGAGAACTATTATCATAGGCTGTTGGGAGGATTAAATCAATTAAACAAATATACATATTTAGAGCAGTGCCTGGCCCCACAGTGCATACTGTGTAAGCACTCATTATTCTTGTTATTATGGAGAAGGCCTGGGACCCTAGCAGTATGGTGGTGATGGGGGGCTGGCTGTGCCCTCTCTCCCGGTCTGGTGGGGGTCTGGGTTCCTGGTCTCTGCTAAGTGGAGGCCTTCTCACCTCTCTCTGTTGAAGATGACAGTGAGCTGGACCACGTCACCCCATCCCTGGTGAAAGGTTATCGCTTGGTCTGGGAAACGGGAAAGGTCAGTGCTGGAGGGGTGGAGGGGGCCACGTGCCTGCCTCCTCTCTGCTAGTGGAGATAAAGGAGGTCACTTCGCTCCCCCATGACAGGCATGACAGGAGGGGGGAGCTAAGATGTATAAATGGGGGGCCAGGAGGCGGTGGAGGCACCAACCACAGGAAGCTGCCTTGCTGTGCCACCTCTCACATCTCAGGCAGTCCTGTCCAGCATGGCCAAACGTCCTCTGCTGCTGCTGCTGGCCATGGGGGTGCTGGCTGGGGAGCTGTGGACCGAGGCCCAGGCGGCACCCTACGGAGTGAAGCTTTGCGGCCGTGAATTCATCTTCACCTGTGGGGGCTCCTGGTGGAGAGGTCAGACATCCTGGCCTGTGAAGCTATGGGTGAGGCTGGGGAGGTGCTGTGTGTGTGTTAGGGGCGTTGACAGGACACAAGATGGGTCCAAGGAGCCAGGGACAGAGGTGAGATGAGGGGCTGGGGCAGGAGAGTCCCTCCTCCACCACATGCAGCTGGGGAGATGGGCCAGGCCCTCAAAGCTGTGTCAAGGCTGGGGGAGCCGGATGGGGGAGGGGCAGCAAGCCATCCACACCAGCTAAAAGTCTGCTGCTACTTGGGAGCCCTGTGCCCTGCATTAGGCAAGGCTGCTCTTTGCACAACACTGGGAAGTGCCTTTCAGAAGCCGAAACTAAAGTGCTTTCCAAGCCTTCAGAGAAGGGAGTGTGAGGGGTGTGGTGAGTACAAGGCTAGACTTGCCACCTAGTAGGTGACCCTCCTACCAAGTTGCTTTCCTCCCCTGATCCTCTTTATCTGCAAAAGGGAGGCACAGCCCCCGTACCTTGCAGGTTTGTTAAGCGGTAAAATTCAGTGAAAACAGATCAGGACAAAGTTGAGTGCCTACCATGTGCCAGACACTATGCTAAGTTTTTTTTGTTTTTTTTTTAATGGGTATTAATTGAATCATCTACTCTGTATAAAACCCTGGAAGGTAGGAGTTATTATCCCCGTTTTGCCGACAAGGAAACGGAAGCTGAGAGATGATAATGGGACTGGTGCTCAGTCAGTTCAGCTCCCAAACACACGTTCTTAACCATCAGGTCCTCAGTGAGTAAATAGTAGGGGAAAAGATACGACAGAAGAGGAAAGTCAAGCTCAATGAGGTTGAGTAAGCTGCCCATCAAAGCGGGAACCCAGGCCTGAATGGAATCAAAATCTTTACACAGGAGGCTGAGTCACAAGAACAGAGAAGTAGCTGGACCAGCCAGGAGCCTGGACTCTGGGTTTGACAGAGTCCCAAGCACTAACTCTTTTCATCTTTTGCAAGGGATGCCTTCCCAGACGCAGATTCCGATGCAGACGGCGAGCTGGATGAGGCAGTGGCCTCCAGCGAGTGGCTGGCCCTGACCAAGTCCCTCCAGGCCTTCTATAGAGGCTGACCGGGCTGGCAGGGCACCCCAGGGGCTCTGCGGGGCAGCCGCAATGTCCTGGCTGGCCTCTCCAGCAACTGCTGCAAATGCGGGTGTGGCGAGAGTGAAATCAGCAGCCTCTGCTAGAAGGGCAACTGGGCAGCCAGGCAGCACCAGGGTGAACGCCCCAGCCCTGCCATCCACCTAACCGGTATCCAGCTGGGCACCTGTTTCTGGCCCCTCATGCATTCATTCATCAGCAAGTCTCAGAGGTCAGGCACTGTGGACTTGGACAGCGTCCCCCCCACCCAATCCTGACCCTGAGCAAGCTGTGCCCCTACCTGGCCAAATGGGGACCCTGACCTCTCCGCAGCCCATATCACGCCTTTCCTGTCCTATACCGTCTCCCGCTGCAAAGGATGCCCCTACTCTACCCAAACTGGCCACACCGAGACCCTTACCCAAACTGTGACTCTCTCCTGTCCCAACTGTGGCCACTGTCCCCTTGCCAGCCCCAATTATACCACCACCCCATTCCAGCCTTTGCCCGCTCCCGTCCCCCTGTCTGCCAGCCCCTCTTCCTCCGACCTCGCCTGCTGGGGGTTCTAAAGCTGCGGACCCCAGGGTTGGTGGAGGGACCCCTGGGTTCCCTTCATATCCTGGGGTGGGAAGCTCAGTGGGCAGAGCGGATCAGAACCTTCTCCAACCCCAAAGATAAAAAGTTCCAAAGGACTCGGCAGCCTGTTGGGGGAGAGGAGGGGCAGGTGTCTGCGGAGCTCGGCCACGCCTCAGCGCCGCCCACCCCCTACTACCCCTCCTCAGCCCCCGCGAGGGACTTTCCGGTGCAGCGAAGGGGCGGGAAGCCGAAGCGCAAGGTGCGGAGGCGGCTGGGAGGGGCGGCTCCGCTTCCCTTTGCTGTTCGGGCGCTGGACCCCGAGAGATAATCGGGCGGCGCTGCAGCGCTGGGCCGGGCAGGGCCGGGCCGGACTGGGGGCGCGGGGACGCCATGCGGGGAACCCGGGTCGCTCCCTTCCCGCCGCGGCGGCGGCCGAAGCTGGTTTTGCTGCCTCTGTTGATGCTGCTGTTCTGCAGGACTCGGCCCCAGGGTGAGTTACGGAGCGAACTCGTGTCGGCGCTCTGCCGCCGCGCTCCGCGGAAACGCACGTCCTCCAGGGTGAACCGCAAGTTTGTGGAATGAATGACAAAGGGCCGGATGCCACTCTGCTCCCCCCCGGGACAGGGACCGGGCGATGAGAGGAGCTGGGGAATGGGCGGCAGCGAGGTGGGAGCCGGGGTCCGGGGTTGGGGGGTGGTAGGGGGAAGGGCTCTTCGGGTGATAACAGGATGTAGCTGGTAGAGGGAGGGGAGGAGTTATGCCCGAAGCCTGGGGAGCGGTGCCCAACGCCCCCTTCCTGCTGATCACTTCCGTAAGGGGTGGGGGGAGTTCAAGTTCTGGGGTGTGAGGGCGGCTTGGGGAATTGGCCCCCTTCCCTCGGACCCTCCCTCCTCCCTCTCCAGGCAGCCCTGGGCCATTGCAGTGCTATGGATTTGGACCCTTGGGCGACTTGAACTGCTCATGGGAGCCTCTTGGGGACCTGGGAGCCCCTTCCACGCTGTACCTCCAGAGCCAGAAGTAGTGAGTACAATGGAGTGATTTGGGGAAACAGAGGCTTTGGAAGCGTGACCACTCAGGTTCTAGACTTCTCAGGTTGAGAGGACCCATTAGTCCTGCCCACCCGCACCCCCCAGCCCTGCCCCACTCTCAAGCCCTTCACTTCCAGGTTCCCTCATGTCCTTGCTGTGTTACCCTGGACCAGTCACTTTCCCTCTCTGAGCCTCTGTTTCTTCCTCTATCAAGTAGTGATAATAATGGAACCTGCCTCTCAAGGCTGGTTCTGAGAATTCAATGAGTTAGGCACTTGGGAAAGAAAATGCTTAATGATCAGAAGCTGTTTTTTATTGCTGTGTGACCTTAGGCAAATAGCTAAACCTCTCTGAGCATATGAAAAGATCATTTGGTCTGGTGCCAGGGATGCAGCAGTGAAAGAGACACAGAAAGCCTTGTGGAGCCCACATTCTGAGGGGGTGACTGATGTTGCTTCACAATGAATCACACCTGGAAACACAAATTCATTTCAAATTTGGCTAAGTGAGAGGAGAGGGAAAGGAACATTTGAAGATGGGAACTGGGATGGGAGGCTGGTCTTTTTTTTTTTAAACGATGGTAAAATACACATAAAATTTACCAGCTTTTTTTCTCAGCCTTTTTTAAGTGTACAGTTCAGTGGAATTAAGTACAGTCACGTTGTTATGCAACCATCACCACCACCCATGTCCAGAAGGGGGGCGGGGGCTAGGGTTTTAAATTGGTAGAGGATGAGGGAGTAAGAGAAGGTCTTCCGCTTTTTTTTTTAACGAGGTGAAATTCACATAACATGAAATTAACCATTTGCAAGTGAGCGGTTCAGTGGCCTTGAGTACGTTCGCAATGTTGTGCCACCAGTGCCTCTATCTAGTTCCGAAACATGTCCATCACCCCAAAACGAAGTTCCATCCCCAACAGCAGTCACTTCCTATTCCCTGGCAACTACTGATCTACTTTCTGTCTCTGAATTTGCCTGTTCTGGACATTTCACATAAATGGGATCATGTGGCATGTGGTCTTTTGTATCTGGCTTCTTTCACTTAGCATGTTTTTCAGGTTCATGTATGTCGTAGCAAATCAGAACTTCGTTCCTTTTTGTGGCTGAACAATATTCCACTGGACGGATATACTATGTTCATCCACTCATCTGTTGATGGACATTTGGGTTGTTTCCACCATTGGGCAATTGCAATTGGGCGATCGTGACTAGCACTGCTTTGAACATAATGTGTACAAGTTTTTGAGTCCTGTTTTCTGTTCTTTGGGGTATATGCCTAGGAGTAAAATGGCTGGGTCATATGGCAGTTCTGTGTTTAACTTTTTGAGGAACCACCTAACTGTTTTCCGCAACAGCTACGCCGTTTTATGTTCCTACCAGCAACATAACATAACGCATGTGTTTTTGTTGTTTTTTTCTGAAGGCCTTGATTTGAACCTTTGAAATCCAACCTTTTGGGATGTCCTCAACTCCTCTCTCTCTCTCTGTCACCCACAGCAGGCCTTGCCAGCTCTACCTTCTACATTATCCAGAATCTGGCACTCCTCACTTCCTCAGCACCCTCCATAGTCCAGTTCCCATCATCGCTGGCCTGGACCGTGCGGTCACCTCCTCCCTGGACTCAGTTTCCACCCTTAGCCCCACAGTCTGTTCTCCACCAAAGCATCCAGAGGACACCTGTGAACTTCTGTTTTATTTTTAAAAAATATTTCTTTATTTATTTATTTGGCTGTTCTGGGTTTTAGTTGCAGCATGTGGGATCTTAGTTGCGGCATGCAGGATCTAGTTCCCTGACCAGGGATCGAACCCGGGCCCCCTGAATTGGGAGCACGGAGTCTTTTTTTTTTTTTTTTTAATTTATTTATTTTATTTTTGGCTGCATTGGGTCTTCATTGCTGTGCGCGGGCTTTCTCTAGTTATGGCGATTTGGGGCTGCTCTTCTTTGCGGTGCGTGGGCTTCTCGTCGCAGTGGCTTCTCTTGTTGCGGAGCAGAGGCTCTAGGCGTGCAGTATTCAGTAGTTGTGGCACACAGGCTCAGTATTTGTGGCTCGCGGGCTTAGTTGCTCTGCGGGGCATGTGGGATCTTAACGGACCAGGCCTGGAACCCCTGTCCCCTGCATCGGCAGGCGGATTCTTAACCACTGGACCACCAGGGAAGTCCCGCACCTGTGAACTTCTGAATCAGGGCATGTCCCTCCCCAGCTCACAGCCCTCCAGGGCTCCCACCTCACTCAGGGTAAAAGCCGAAATCCTTCCTGCAGCCCATCAGGCCCTGTATAATTTGCCTGTCACCTCCCTGTCCTCACCTCCTCCTACTTTCTCGCTCACTCACTCTACTCCAGAGTACAAGCCTCCTCCTCACTGTTCTTCGTAGAACGCCAGGCACAGTTTGGCCACAGGAGCTTTGCACCAGCTGCTCCCTCTTCCTAAAATGCTCTTCCTGAGGTATTGCTGTGGTTGTTCCACACCACATCCTTCAGGCCTTTATTCAAATGTCTCATCAGAGAGCTTTCCTGACCACCTTTCCTAAAATAGCACCGTCACTCTTCATCCTGTCATCACACCGAATCCATCTCACCCTGCTTTATTGTTCTCTGTATCGCTTATACCACCATCAGTTATATATTTATGAGTTTCTCATTTGCCTCCCCCACTGGAACACCAGCTCCGGATAGCGGATCCTTGCCTGCTTTGGTCATAGTCCTATTCCCAGCTTCTACAACAGAAGTATATATTTGCTGACTGAACAGTTGCATAGAAGTAAACGTGCGTATATGTAATAGGTGCTCAGTAAACAGAATAACCAGTGCTCCTATAACATGTATTGTGCCCCTGACACTTGCTGTTCTAAATGCAGTCCATTTCTCATCTCATTGTTCCCCTCCCCTATCCAGCCCTTTCAGCAAGCACTTTTAAAAAAAGACATTTATTTATTTATTTATTTGGCTGTGCCGGGTCTTAGTTGCGGCACACTGATCTTCGTTGGGGCAGGCGGGATCTAGTTCCCTAACCGGGGATCGAACCGTGGTCATTGGGAGCACCGAGTCTGAGCCACTGGACCACCAGGCAAGTCCCTCAGGAGGCAGTTTTATCACCCTCGTTTTGTAGATGAGGAAGCTGAGGCACAGAGAAGTTAAATTGCTTGCTCAAGGTCACACAGCTCTGAAGCAGGAGAACTGGGATTTGAACCCAGGCAGAAGATATGTTATCATTGCGGCTCTGGGCCCAGCCCACCGTATGCTGCCCCGATTCTCACATCTCTCCTCACAGCCATTCCAACAAAACCTGGACTGTGGCAGTGCCCACTGGGCAGAGCTGGGTGACCATTCCACGGGAACAGCTCACCACGTCTGACGAACTCCTTGTCTGGGCGGCCAAGGCAGGCCAACCTCTCTGGCCCCCAGTCTTCGTGAACCTCGAGACCCGAAGTAACAGGCGGGAGTGGGGGTTTGCTATGTGTGGGGTGGGTGGTCTTGGAGGCCCTGGCTCAATGTACCTCCTCTTCCTCAGTGAAGCCAGATGCCCCCCAACTGTACCCTGATGTGGACTTCTCAGAGGATGACCCCCTAGAGGCCACTGTCCAATGGGCCCCTCCTATGTGGCCACCCCATAAGGTCTTGGTCTGCCAGTTCTACTACCGAAGATGCCAGGAGATGGCCTGGATGCTGGTGAGTGTCAGGGACCCTTTTCCCCCACCCTACTCTGGGCGGGGCCTGGGACATCATTCCCAAATCAGACACCTAGCTCAGAGCTCATTCCTCAGCTGGCCCTGGAGTCTGTCCACATTCCTCACAGAAGGCCTGTACATGCATCTTGTTCAGCTAAAAAATGTTCCCCCAAGATAATCTATAAATTCCATGCAGTCCCAATCCAAATTCCACTTGGAATTTTTTTTTTTTTTTTTTTTTTTTTGGCCACTCCGCGAGGTTGTGCTTGCGGGATCTTAGTTCCTCGACCAGGGATTGAACCCGGGCCCTCGGTAGTGAAAGCAAGGAGTCCTAACCACTGGGCCTCCAGGGAATTCCTTCCACTTGGAATTTTTGAGAAACTCAGTAAACTTCCTCTAACATTTTTGCGAATGAATAAAAATCCTCAAATAGCTCACGTTAACCTTAAAATAAGAGGTTAACAGCAGACACTTAGCATCTACTGTGTGCCATACGCTGTTCTAAGCTGTCTATTGAATCCTTACAAGAACTCTTTGAGGTAGATGTGTTTTATGCCTACCCATTTTACAGATGATGAACAGAGCCTGGTTTTCAGTAAACGCTCAAAAGTAATAAAAGTAGCTCACATTTCTGAGCACCTGCCACGCATCAGGGCCCAAACTAAGCAATCTGCATGGATTATCTTGATGAGTACCAACCTCCCTATATAGTAGATGCTTTTAAGATCTCTATTTTATAGTTGGGGAAGCTGAACCTCAGAGAGGTTAAACAACTTTCCCAGGTTCACACAGCAAAAAAAAAATGGAAGACAACTCCAGTGCAATGGGACCCCAGGAGTTGGGGAGCCTGCCCATGCACTTTAAGAGCACAGCACCAAAGTTGCAAGTATTTTCTCATCTCGTATCTCATTGGCCAGAACTTAGTCACATGGTCTCACCTGATTGCAAGGGAGACTGGGAAATGTAGTCTTTATTCTTGACACACATGTTCCTGACAGATACTCAAGGGTTCTATTTCCGAAGGAAGAAGGGGAGAATGGATATTGGGGATAACCCACTGTCTCGGTTACAGCTTTTCATGCAAAACACTACAATATAGAGCAGAGTTGTTGTCACTGTGAATATTCATGCAATTCAGAGCAATGCTAAGATGCAGACTTTACAGTCTAACTGCCTGGGTATGAATCTCAGCTCCGCCAACTCACCAGCTATGTTACCTTGGGTATGTCACTTCCCCGCTCTTGGCCTCAGTTTTCCTCATCTGTAAAATGAGAATAATATTAATAATAGAATTTACCACCTACTGCTATACCTGGCACAGAGGATAATCAACTTGTCTCTTTTTTCCAGGGATTGTCCCAATTTTAAAACCAAAAGCCCTGTGTCCTAGGAACCCACTTGATCCCAGGCAAAGCAGGACAGTATTGGTCATCCTATTGACGTATAAGGCCAGGTACTTTCAATTCAGTCTTCAGCCTCATCACTCTCCCCTGTCTCTCCCCCAGCTGGAGCCTGAAGTGAAATCCATACCCCTGACCCCTGTTGATATCCAGGACCTGGAGCTAGCCACTGGCTATAAGGTATCTGGCCGCTGTCACGTGGAGGAAGAAGAGGATCTGTGGAGCGAGTGGAGCCCCATTCTGTCCTTCCAGACACCACCCTCTGGTGAGGATCTCTGGGCTTACCCCTACACCCTCAGTCCCTCTCCTGGAAGTCTGGCCAATCATGCCATTCTCATTTGTCACATTTTATAGTTGGGAAAGCTGAACCTCAGTGAGGTTAAGCAACTTTCCTAAGCTCACACAGCAAAAAAAAAAATTGAAGACAACTCCAGCGCAGTGGGACCCCAGGAGTCGGGGAGCCTGCCCTTGCACTTTAAGACCACAACCCCAAAGTTGCACGAATCTTTCATCTCATATCTCATTGGCTAGAACTTAGTCACATGGTCTCTCCTTTTTTCATCCTGGCCAGCTCCAAAAGATGTGTGGATATCAGGGAACATCTGTGGGGCACCAGGCGGACAGGAACCCCTGCTTCTGTGGAAGGTGAGTTGTGAGGACCGTGTCTCTGCACATGTCGGGAAACCCCAAATAACAGTGATGTAGAGGACTTCCCTGGTGGTCCAGTGGCTAAGGTTCCGCACTCCCAGTGCAGGGGGCCCGGGTTTGATCCCTGGTCAGGGAACGAGATCCCACACGCTGCAGCTAAAGATCCCACATGCTGCAATGAAGATCCTGCATGCCGCAACTAAGACCCGACACAGCCAAATAAATAAATATTGAAAAACCAAAAAACAATGTTGTAGGGAGTTCCCTGGTGGTCCTGTGGTTAGGACTCTGGGCTTTCTCTGCCGAGGGCCTGGGTTCAGTGTCTGGTTGGGAACGAAGATCCTGCTGAGCAGTGGGGCAAAAAACAAACAAACAAACCAAGAAAACAAACAAAAAAACAAGCCAAACCAAAAAACCCCCCCAAAACAATGATGCAAACAAGACAAAGGTTACTATGCTGCCCTCTTGAGGTTGCTTCAGGGCTTCAAGGAGGGGATGCTCAGAGAGGTCCTGGCATAGTGCTGGGTGCAGAGAAAGACTCCACCAACGTTGGCTGAATCTAGGAGATCTGAGCTGAGACGTGAAGGTGGGTACAAGTGTTCCAGTCAGGGGGGACACCAGGTGCAAAGATTTAGCAAGACTAGGCTCAGCTCCACAAAATATAGCAGAATACGCTAAGGACTTTGACGCTAGTGTTAAAGGGCATTGTGAGATGACAGACAAGAGTGGAACAGTCCTCACTGAGGCAAATCTCCTGAGCACCTACCGTGTTCCAGACATTGCAAGGCCCTGGCTCACAGTAAATATGGCAAGAAACAGAACAACAGGGCTCATACTTTCTTGGGCCACACAATCTAATATCACTAACTTTAACCATGCATAATACTCACAGAGCTCTTACTATGTGCCAGGTCCTCGCCTACAACACTTATTTACATTAACTAACTTTACAGATGAGAAAATGAGACATAGAGAGGCTACCCCAAACCAAACAACAGCTACGTGGCAGAGCTGAGGTTCTTTGGCTTTCAAACCTTAATTCACAGTTTCAGTGCCTCTTTTATTATTTTTTTAATTCATTTTTTTTCTTACTTTTTTTGCCATGCTGCACAGCATGTGGGATCTTAGTTCCCCAACCGGGGATCAGACCTGTGCCCCCTGCATTGGAAGTGCAGAGTCTTAACCACTGGACTGCCAGGGACGTCCCTCGTGCCTCTGCTTTATAACACATACTTTGTAATGCCCCCTTACTATACTGAAATGAAATACATAGCTAATATAACCCATATATACATATATTTTAAAATGTGTATAATACAGTGTATTGTATTATAGCATACAGTGTACAGTGTATTGTAATATTC
The DNA here is from genome assembly GCF_963924675.1 of Phocoena phocoena. NCBI lineage: Eukaryota > Metazoa > Chordata > Mammalia > Artiodactyla > Phocoenidae > Phocoena > Phocoena phocoena. The sequence goes on from NC_089221.1 coordinate 164,699,131, forward strand.
AGTAGAAAATAAAGGGGAAATAAGGCTACTACATAATGGCAAAATATTCAGTTCACCAGTATGATATGAATACTAAATCTCTACGTACCTCATAACGTGGCTTTGAAATACATAAAGTAAAAATTGATAGAACTACAAGGAGAACTTATGAATCCACAACCGTCGTGGGAGATTTTAACATAGCCCTCTAAGTAATTTCATAACGAGCAGATGGAAAAACAAGTCAAGATCCAGAGAATCTGAACATATGCATAACAAACAACCTAATGGACTCACAGAGGAAACATCAGAACATGCGTTCTTTCCATATGCAAACAGGACATTTACCAAAATCATCCACATGCTAGGCTATTGAGCTGGTTTCCAAGGACTTCAAAGGGATGAGGTGATGCTGGGCACATTGAAAAATTCTCTGATCAGAACACAGATTGTGCTGGAAATAGATAATAAAAAGTGCTTAGAAAGTCCCCATATGTTCAGAATATTTCAAAATATAATTAATGAATGTTAAAACCAGGTCCCAAAAGGTTTTGTATTTATACATCAAAATGTGTTTGGTTCTAGGATCGGTTAAAATTATTAGACAGGGTTTTTCATCTACAGAAGCTTCCAGTTGGGATGACCTTCAAAAGTCACAAGGGACGTGGGACATTTTTTTTATTTCTAGGAGAGGGTAGTGTCCCTGGCTCTTGCCCATCAAATACCAATCATTGAGGCAACCAAATATTCTCACAGGTTTCCCCAAAGCACTCTGGAGGGTACTATCCTCTTTGCTATACATAATTATTCCTCTATACAACAGTGGGAATTTTGCAGTCCCTGAGAACTGCACAAGACAGACTAAGGTAAGGTGAGGGAAGACAGGGTCATGTAAGTGCATGGTCAGATCCTGCCTGTCTTTAGTTAAAATCTTTATTTATTTATTTATTTATTTATTATTTATTTTATTTATATTTTTGGCTGCATTGGGTCTTCGTTGCTGCGTGTGGGCTTTCTCTAGTTGCGGCGAGCAGGGACTACTCTTTGTTGGCGGTGCGCGGGCTTCTCATTGCAGTGGCTCCTCTTGTTGCAGAGCATGGGCTCTAGGCGCGCGGGCTTCAGTAGTTGTGGCACACAGGCTCGGTAGTTCTGGGTCGCAGGCTCTAGAGCGCAGGCTCAGTAGTTGTGGCGCACGGGCTTAGTTGCTCCGTGGTATGTGGGATCTTCCCGGACCAGGGCTTGAACCCGTGTCCCCTGCATTGGCAGGCGGATTCTTAACCACTGTGCCACCAGGGAAGTCCTAGTTAAAATCTTGATAATTTGTTTGTCATGGTTTTTCTTTTTTGCATTAATTGTTTTTAATAAAAAAAATTTTTTTTGACCGCGCCGAGCCTCATGTGGGATCTTAGTTCCCCGACCAGGGATCAAACCCACGCCCCCTGCATTGGAAGCACAGAGACTTAACCACTGGACCGCCAGGAAAATCCCTGCATTAAATTTGATTGATTAAAATATTGCGTACAACAGGGTCCTACTGTATAGCACAGGGAACTATATTCAATACCCTGGATAAACCATAATGGAACAGAATATGAAAAAGAATGTATACATATGGATAACTGACTCACTTTGCTGTACAGCAGTAATTAACACAACATTGTAATACAACTGTCCTTCAACTACAACTATACTGAAAAATAAAAAATAATTTTTTTAAATTTTGCATTAACATATAATTCATCTTGATTGGATTTTTGGTATCCTCTTGTTTTGCCGCCGAGGTGAGCGCCTCACTCACCTCACCCTAGTTCTGGCCCAGGAGCTGTATTCTAATTCCACCTCTGCCACTGAGCCACTCTTGAGACTCGGTTTCTTCATCTTAGAGTGAAACAAAAATATTTCACAGACTGGTTCGTCAGGTGACCTCACTGAGAAGCACAGTACGTGCCCGGTAAATGGGAGATATTAACCACTTCTTCCCCTCATCCCTCAGGCCTCAGGGCACTGCGTGCAGGTGAGCTACAGAGTCTGGTTCCAGATTAAAGATCAGGAGGTGATCCAGGAGGAGACCTCATGTTGCAACATCTCCATCCCCACTCAAGCGGAGTGGGCTGGGGTGTCCGCCATCAACGCCACAAGCTGGGAGCCTCCTACCAACCTCTCTTTGGCCTGCTTGGGTAAGAGGCTGTGAGCTTCCTCTGAGCAATGCCCTGGAGGTGCAAGAGGGGACTTCCCGAGTGGACAGCTGAGCTTTCTTCTCCTCCTTATCCTCTAGGTCCAGGCTTTGCCCCTCGTGGTGTGGTGGTCAGCATCATCCCTGTAAGCTCGGATCTGCTGGTGACTTGGCAACAGGGGTCCGGGGGGCCGCAGGAGCATGTGGTGGACTGGGCTCGAGATGGTGACCCCCTGGAGCATCTCAACTGGGTCTGGCTTCCTCCTGGAAACCTCAGTGCTGTGTTGCCAGGTGAGGCCCCAGGACACCTGGGTTCCCATTTCAGCTGTTGGAGAGTGGACTGATGGCTGGATTTGCAGAAGAGAGTGTTAAAGTATCATTAATTCATGCAAGAAATATTCATTGACTACCTACTGTGTGCCAGGCCACGTTCGAGACACTGGTACACAGTGATGGCCGCTGATGTGTATTGGCATTTACCATAAGCATTAAATCATTCAAACTTCCTTATAAAGTAGGTTTCTGCTATTATCATACAGATAAAGAAAAAGGCCCAGAGAGGTTAAGCAACTCACCTGAGGCCATACAGCAAGTACGTGGTAGAACCAGGATTTGAACCACATAGTCAGGCTCCTGAAGCTAAACCCTGAACCATCACCCTACTCTCCTCTCAGCAGCATCCCCACCCTCATCCCCACCAACATCTCCATCCTCATCTTGTAGGGCAGGCACCCAATGAAACAAAAAACAAGTGCATCTGTAATGTAATTGGGGCAAAGTAAATCAGGGTAAGGGAGAGGAGGGAGGATAGCTACGTCAGAAAAAAAAGGTAGAAAAGGTCTCTCTGGGAAAGTGCCATTTGAACTAAGACCTGAAGGAGGCGAGACAGAGAGCCATGAGGATGTCTAAGGGAAAAGCAAGAGGGAACAAACAGTGCAAAGGCCCTGGGGCAGGATTGTGCCTGATGTGTTAGAGCAGCAGTGAGGAGGCCAGTGTGGCTGGAGTGGAATGAGCACGGGGGAAAGTGGGAGGAGGTGAGGGCAGGGAGGTGATGGGGCAGAGTGTGCAAAGCCTTGTGGGTCATGGGGAGAACTTTGGCTTTTTCTCTGAGTCAGGTGGGAGCCACAGAGGGTTCTGTGCAGAGGAAGGATGTGTCCTGACTCAGGTGCTTACAGGCGCCCCCTGGCTGCTGTGGGAGGAACAGACTGGGAGGGCAAGGGTTGGAGGTAAGAGACCCAGGAGAAGGGACTGTGTATGTCCAGGTGGGACATGGTGGGAACTGGACCAGGTGGGGACCAAGGAAGGGAGAGAAGCAGGCAGATTCTTGTTGGGGAGTCTTAGAGCAGAATTTTGGGGACCCGTTTGGATATGTTGCACCTCATATGCTCATCCAAGTGGAATTGTCCATGGGACTATCAGATACTCAAGTCTCAGGTCTAGCAATAAGTTCTAGGCGGAGATTTAACACTGGGGAGTCTGTCCTTGGTGTAAAGAACTTGGGAGAGCATGGGAAGGCATTGAGCGAGAGATTTAGCACAGAGTCCCAAGACCCATAAGTATATATGGACAAAAGAAGAGGAGCCCCAATTCTGGAAAATTCCCAGTTGGGGAAGCCCATATGGCAGCATTAGGTTTTTTGTTTTTTTTGTTTTTTTTAAATAGCATTAGGTTTTGAGAAGGGATTTCAGGAGCCTTACTTAACTGTGATGGGCGGTGTCAGGGCCGCACTCAGAGTCCAGCATTTGACTATCTCCCAGCCTCTGGCACCTGCATTCCTGGCCTGAGGGCTTTTTCTGATCTGAAGCATTTTGCCTGCCTGGACAGCTGGAAGTGCCGGGGAATCAAAGCCCCTCAGATGCGGCCCTCTACCAATGACTGATAATGGTTGATGGATAAATACCCCAGCTCCCACCCTCCTCGGGTGGGACGGTGCTCAGGATTGTGCTCTCTGCTGCCACACAGAGTTCACCAGCAGGACTGAGCCTTGGTTGGCCATGTTGGGAACTTGTTCTCTAACACATATTTACTGGGTGATTCTCCTTCCCTGCTTCACTTCCCCACTGCCCTATTGGTGTTTTCTGGGGTTGCCTCCCAGATCAGTTACATTTATTCAAAGTCTTATATCAAGGTGTCCTTCTGGGGACACGAATGAAGATTCCTACAAAATAAGAAATGAGTCGGGGAGGGGAGCCAACTCTAACTGGTCTTTGCTCCTCCCCCACTCAGGGGATTTCGAAGGAGGGGTGCCCTACCAAATCACGGTGACAGCAGTCTCTCCTTGGGGCTTGGCCCCTGCCCCCTCAGTCTGGAAGTTCAGAGAGGAACTAGGTAAGTGGTGGGGCTGGAGGATGGAGGGTCCTGGAACCCTGACAGAACTTGACCCGCTGACTTTCTCTCACCAGTACCCCTGGCAGGGCCAGTGCTTTGGCGACTCCAGGATAGCCCCCCAGGGACCCCTGCTGTAGCGTGGGGAGAGGTCCCAAGGTACCAACTTCGGGGCCATCTCACCCACTACACCCTGTGTGCACAGAGTGGGACCAGGCCTTCTGTCTGCATGAATGGTGAGCCCCACTGCCGCCTGCCCCTGTTCCCAGCCCCCACAAGACCCACCCATCAGCCTACCCCTCCCCTTACCCCCAGATGGGCCCCTTTGGCTCCCTCTCAGCCCCTGGGAGAACACACACTATCATGGGTTCCCTAGTGGATAATAACCCCGGTGGCTATCAATGTAATAGACTGTCATTTGGCTATTAAAAATGGAGACTCCGATCTATATTTATTGACATTGAAAGATGCCTGTCATATTTTATTAAGTGAAAAAGATAAAAAGGATTGTAAAACTTTGTGGGGTTCCATTTTTGTAAAATAAACCCAGCACTGAGTGAAGCAGAGGCACAAATATGAAAAGAAATTCCCCCACGATGTCAATAGGGACTGTAGGATTACGTATGATTTTTTTTTTTTTTTTTTTTTTTTGCGGTACGCGGGCCTCTCACTGTTGTGGCCTCTCCCGTTGCGGAGCACAGGCTCCGGACACGCAGGCTTAGCGGCCACTGCTCACGGGCCCAGCCGCTCCGCGGCATGTGGGATCTTCCCGGACCGGGGCACGAACCCGTGTCCCCTGCATCGGCAGGCGGACTCTCAACCACTGCGCCACCAGGGAAGCCCTACATATGATTTTTAAAATTTATTTATTTGGCTCCGTCGGGTCTTAGTTGTGGCATGTGGGATCTAGTTCCCTGACCAGGAATTGAACCCAGGTCCCCTGCATTGGGTCTTAGCCACTGGACTACCAGGGAAGTCCCTAAAGATGACTTTTATTTCTTTTTCATACATTTGGGTGTAGGCCAAATTTTTACTCTGAGCACAAATTCCTTTTTAAAATACCTTTTTTACCCTTTCCACTCCAGTTTTATTGAGATGTAGTTGACAGCATCACCGTGTAAGTTTAAGGTATACAGTGTAACGGTTTGGCTTACGAATATTGTGAAATGATTCCCATAAGTTTAGTTAACATCCATCATCTCATATAGATACAATAAAAAGAAAGAGCAGAACAATAATAAAATTCAAAATACCCTTTTTTTCTAATTACCAAAGTTATCTGTTCTTTTTCTAAAAACTGACACATTGACGTATACTCGAGTATATCGTCATTCTCGTCATTTCACTGATACTGACAATGCAGCTTCCATATTTTGCCATGTGTACGTTAACATAGAGATAGGAGTTGTGCTTTTTGAAAATTTTAAACTTTTTTATTATAGAAAATTTCAAGCACAAACAAAAGTTGGAAAAAGGGCTTCCCTGGTGGCGCAGTGGTTGAGAGTCCGCCTGTCGATGCAGGGGACACGGGTTCGTGCCCCGGTCCGGGAAGATCCCACATACCGCGGAGCGGCTGGGCCCGTGAGCCATGGCCGCTGAGCCTGCGCTCCACAACGGGAGAGGTCACAGCAGTGAGAGGCCTGCGTACCACAAAAAAAAAAAAAAGTTGGAAAAATAGTATAACAAATCCTTGTGTACCCACCATCCAGTTTCAATGGTTTTCTGCATTTTATCAATCTTGTTTCAATTCATCCCCCCACTTTTTTTTTCTAGAGCCTTTGGCATCATTTCACCCCTAAATAATTTGGTACTTCAGCATTTGTCTCTAACCGATAAAGCCTTTTTTTTTTTAACATAGATACTTTGCCATGATTGCACCTTGCACAAGTATACAGATATCATTAGGTTAAAAATCATATATATTTATGTGTACGTGTACCGATAATTAAAAGAGGACTATGTTATAGGCCCCTGAAGCTTATGAACGTGATGGTTTGCAACTTTCTTTTTCTCACCTGATTTAACTTGGACATCTTTCTGTGGCAGTATATCTTGATCCGTATTCATGTCTCCTGTAATCCTATGACAAACCAAAAAGCTGCTTCCTCTCTTGGCTTAAAAACCAAAAAGGGCAATTCAGTTAAAAAGTAAACAAAACCAATTCCGGGAGATGCAAATGTATTCCCCTCGTCTGGGGTGAATTTCCCTTCACTGGATTCTGTGCAGGTGAGGGATATGATTTTCATGCATCCTTTTATTTATTCAAATATACAGCTGCCCCTTGAACAACAGGTTTGAACCGCACAGGTCCAGTTATACATGACTTTTTTCAATAGTAAATAGTCCAGTACTATCTGCGTTTGGTTGAATCTGCAAATGTGGAACTGGGCATACAGAGGAACCACAGATAAGGAGGGTGGACTATAAATTATACTGTACTTCGATTTTTTAAAGAGTGGAGGGTCGGCACCCCTCACCTCTGCATTGTTCAAAGGTCAACTGTATATCTTTTGGTGTCGTTGGGTCTTTGTTGCTGCACGCGGGCTTTTCTCTAGTTGCGGCGAGCGGGAGCTACTCTTTGTTGCGGTGCACAGGCTTCTCATTGTGGTGGCTTCTCTTGTTGCGGAGCGTGGGCTCTAGGCGTGCAGGCTCAGTAGTTGTGGCGCATGGGCTTAGTTGCTCCACGGCATGTGGGATCTTCCCGGACCAGGGCTTGAACCAGGGCTTGAACCCGTGTCCCCTGCGTTGGCAGGCGGATTCTAAACCACTGTGCCACCAGGTTAAGTCCCCTGTATATCATTTTTGAGTGCTTTTTATGTGCAGGCGCTGATCCAGGTGCTGGGAATATGGCCCTCGTGGAGCTAACTTTCTAATGGGGGACATGAAGGTATAGACAAAGTAAATAAGGTCTAAGCAGTGTGTCAGATGGTGATAAGTGGTGGATAGAGAATAAAGCAAGGAAGATGAGTGGTGAAGCAGGCGCTATTTTACTCGCGGGGCGGGGGCGGTCAGGGAAGGCCTCACTGAGAAGGTGACCTTGCAGCAAAGAGCTGAAGGAGATGAGGAAGGAGCCATGTGGATGTCTGGGGGAGAGTGTTGCAGACAGCATGGCACGTGCAAAAGTCCTGAGATGGGACTTGACTGCCTCCCCAACCGCTCTGGGTGTGTCCTTCAGTGAGTGGCAGCACCCGGACCATCACCCTGCCCGACCTTCACTGGGGTACCTGTGAGCTGTGGGTGACCGCGTCCACCATCGCAGGACAGGGCCCACCGGGTCCAAGCCTCCGCTTTCACCTACCAGGTATGGGCCTGGGGCAGGACTGCCATGGGAGGGGTCCCGGAGGGAGGGGCATTGGAGGGGGTTATATAATCATTACTGAACTTCAGGGGGTGGACATTTAGACTTCGGGATGTTGATGATGCATTTTGATTCTGCTAAATACTGCTGTGGATTATCAAGCAATGTGTGTCTCTGACCCTTTCACCCCATCCCTGACCTTGACCTTTTCACAAGCCCCACTCCCACCCCAAGATTTCCCCCACCCTTAGCCCCTACCCATTCATAGGCCCTGCCCTTTTATCCACCTCCCTTACCTATTCCCAGCTCCACCCATGAGCCTTACCTGACCCCCTCCCCACCTCCCTGGTGTCCAGATGTTCTTCTGCCCCTCCCCCCTCCCTCCAGATAACACCCTGAAATGGAAAGTTCTGCCAGTTGTCCTTCTCGTATGGGGTTTGCTCCTGACGGGCTGTGGCGTGAGCCTAGCTACCTCCAGAAGGTGAGGCTGTCAGACACATGGGTCTCTGCCCAGGTTGGGAGGGCAGCTGGACGTTAGCTGAGCTTGGGGAGAGATGTGGTAAGGGGATGATGCTTCAGGGCTCTGTGACGTTCCTGGACCCTACGATCTGGACATGGGTGTCCAGCCGCCTGGATTCCCTGCCCTGACTCTTACCTGCTTGCCAGGTGTGTCCACCTGCGGCACAAGGTACTACCCCACTGGGTCTGGGAGAAGGTTCCTGATCCTGCCAACAGTAATTTCAGCCTGCCCCACATGAAGGTGAGCAGAAAGCTGGGCTTATCAGGGCCCTCTGGGGGATTGGGGAAACCTCGGACAGTGGGGAGTAGGTGAGAATTGGCGGGTATGAGGGGAGGAATCTCAGCCTCTTCTCTTCCCAGGAGGTGCCCCAGGCCCAGCCCCCTGGGGACTTGCCCATCCTGGAAGTGGAGGAGATAGAGCAGGTACCGATTACGGAGGCCCCCCAGGCCTCAGCCCCACTGGACTCTGGATATGAGAAACACTTCCTGCCCACACCCGAGGAGCTGGGCTTTCTGGGCCACACCCCCGGTTCCAGGTTATGGACTGAACCAACCCCAGGAGGGGAGAGGGGTGCTCATTTGACAGATGAAGACACTGAGGCTCAGAGAAGCTGAGTCACTTGCTTGAGGACACCCAGCCAAGGAAGAGCTGAGATTGAAGGACCCCTACAGAAAAGGGCCTGGCCCTACAGGGAATATACGGATGGATGAGGGGGCAAAGAAAAATATATAAAATCCAGAGTGGCAGCTGCCTTCCCAAATCTGTCCTGCTGCTATAACAGAACTGTAGCTGGGTACACTCCCAGCCTCCCTTGCAGCTAGGTGCAGCCATGGACTGAGTTCTTATGAGTGGAACATAAGCAGAAGTGACATGGGCCTACAGTGGGTCTGCGTGGAGGCTCTTCCACATTCCCTTCCCTTTCCCATGAGCTGGAGCATTGGTGTGCCCTGTGATCCAGCTTTGGCTATACCCAAGGTGAAGGTGGAGCAAGAAATGGAAAGGAACCAGAGTTCCCGAGTGACTGCATGGATCAGAAGTGCCCAGAGAAATAAATTCTTTCTGTTTTGATAGCTACTGTAGCTTGAGGTCTTTTTGTTACAGCAGCCATATCTACACTCTCACTGATTCATAATCTTTGATTCTAGCAGAGTGAAGCCCTCCACTTCCCACCAGGAGACGGTGAGGTGGCTCTGTGCCAACAACACACACACACTCACACCGTCCAAATGCTCGACATTTTATTTTCAAGTATAAAGGCTTTGTCACAGAAAGGGGCCAGGGTCACAGGCAGTGTGCAAGGGGTCCAGGAGCCCAGGTGGAGATGGACATGTGGACCAGCTGGCTCCCAGGTGCCATCACCAGTCCCGTGGTGCCCTGTCTGCGCCTGGGACCATCTGCTGATGCCAAGAGGCCGAGGTAGCTGTGAGAGGAGCTGGGAGTGGGGTAGAGGGCGTGGGCTCACATAACCGCACAACACTGGCACGTCTTCTGCTTAGGGCCACTCGCCTCTTCGCCCTCAGGAGGGGCAGATGGCTCCGGCTGCTGGGCAGGCGCGTAGGTGGGCACAGCCTGGGCACTGGGGTTGGCCCTGGGCTCCTCCACCTGAAGCAGTGGCTGGCACTCAGCAGGCTGCTCCTGAGATGGGGTCTCTGCCAGGAGGGGGGTGGCATCCCCAGAGGGGTCCTGGCCCTCATCAGAGGTTTGGGGCTTCACTGCTTCTGCTTCTGGAGAGCCTTCCTGCTTCTCCTGGGGCTGCTGTCCTTCTTCCTCCGGCCTTGGCTCCTCCTTGGCCCCCAGGGGAGCCACTTCCTCACTCACTTCCTCTGCCTGACACTCCTTTCCTCCTCCTGACTCTCTCTGCTCTTCAGGACTCAGATCTCCCTCGACCCCTTGAGTCTTCTCTGTCTGCAATGGCTCTTCACCTGCCATTCTCTCTGCCTTCTGTGATTCCTCATCTCCTTTTGTCTCTGCCTCCGACGGCTGCTCACCGCCCGTTCTCTGTACCTTCAGTGGTTCCTCATCTCCTTTTGTCTCTGCCTTGGATGGCTGCTCACCGCCCGTTTTCTGTACCTTCAGTGGTTCCTCATCTCCTTTTGTCTCTGCCTCTGACGGCTGCTCACCGCCCGTTCTCTGTACCTTCAGTGATATATCTCCTTTTTTCTCTGCCTCCGACGGCTGCTCACCGCCCGTTCTCTGTACCTTCAGTGACTCCTCGTCTCTTTTTTCCTTTCCCTCCAGTGCTTCCTCACCTCCTATTCTCTCTACCATCAGTGATTCCTCACCTTCTTTCCTTTCTGTCACCAATGGTTCTTTAATTGCCTCTAACTTTTCCTCACCTCCTTTCTGCTGTACTCCCAATGGCTCCTCCCCTCTTTCCCTCTCTGCCCTCAGAGGTCCTTCAACTTCTTTTCTTTCTGCCGACAGTGGTTCGTCACCTCCTCCCATCTCTGTCTCCACCTTTTCCTCAACTCTCCTCTCCGGCTCCAAGGATTTCTCGCTTCCTTTCCTCTCCACTGCCAGTGACATCTCTGCTCCTTCTGGCTCTGCGCCTGCCGTTCCCTCACTACCTCTCTTCCCCGCTAATTCCTCTGCCCACCTCCTCTCCGCCTCCCACGTTTCCTCCCCGCTTCTGCCGCCTGCCCCCAGTGGACTGTCATCCTTTCCCTCCCTTCCCAGTGCCTTTGGCCCTTCCAACCCCTCCACCACCAGCTCTTCCCACTGCTCACCGAGGGTCACTCTCTCCACCCAAATGAAGGACCCCTCCTCTCCTCCAAAGCCCCCCTGCCCATCACCATCAGCGCTGCCCCTGGGGGCACCTTCCCCTTCTCCAGAAGCTGCTCCCCCCGGTCCCTCCTGGAGCCTCAGTGAGCTGGTCTGTGCAGCCTCCAGGCCTCTGCCCGCCTCCCCCATGGCCTCTGAGTCGCTGCCCTCTGTGCCTCCCACCCCTTCCCAGACTACCTCCACGATATCCCTGTCCTCCCTGACCCATGAAGGGAGCTCTCGGCGTCCAGCTTCCTGTCTGTCCCCGATGGCCTCCATGACCATCTCCTCCACCTTAGCTTCCAGCTCTGGGCCTGTGGCCCCCGTGGTACAGTCCTCCGTGGCCCTCAGCCCCTCCCAGACCACCTTCACCGTGCCTCCCCCTTTGGCCTCATTCACTCCCCCGTCAGACACTGCCACTCCCTGACTCGGCGCCTGTTCCGGAGGGGGGCTGGATCCAGGGCAGGGGCCATTGGCTTCTGAGGAGGCCACTGCTGCCCCAGGGATCCTCCTTGGGGCTGGTGGAACCCCGACAGACTCGTCTCTGGACTTAGAGGGGGACTCTGGGTATGTGCCCACTGGTCCGGCTGGTATGGAGGCTCTCTTGTTTAGATCAGTCTGGCCTGGGGGCGTGAGGGGAGAAGGGGAAAGGAGAGATGGGGCAACAGAGTGAGATTCAGGTCCTTCCTCTTGCGACCCCCAGACCTCAATACACCCACCTGCAGGACCTGCCTCCACGGTGGGCTGGGATAGAGGACGGTGGCCCTGCAGGGATGGAAGAAACAAGGTCAGGCCGGCCCACATCTCCACTTCCAGCCTCCTGCATGCCAGTACCCCTCCCCTGCTCAAACACCATCGATGGCTCCCCATTACCTTCAGGACCAAACCCTCTGTCGTACCTCAGCCTTCCTCACCTGTCTCATCTCCCTCTGCTCCATTGCGTTGTACACAGTAGGTGCTCAATCAATATTGTGGCCATGCAGCCAATCCCTCTGTATTGGGGACCTACTCTGCCAGCTACTGAGGTTACTTAAGGGACACTTAAGCCTTTTGCTAATGGAACTTACATTCCAGTGGGAGGAAGCAGGTAATAAACATAAAACAAATCTGTAATTCAGGGAGTGAGAAGGGCTATGATAGGAAAAAAAGAAAAGAAAAGAAAAGCAGGATAAGGGGCTGGGGAACGCCTGGGAGGTGATGGGGTGCCTCCTTTAGGTATAAGATGCAGAAGGGCCTCTTGGAGGAGGTGACATTGAACAAAGGCCTGAAAGGTGAGAAGAGCCAGCCTTGAGTCAAAAGGTAGGAAAGGGCATTCCAGGCGGAGGGGACAGCAAATGCAAAGGCCCTGGGGCTACAGTGATTTAGGCAAGTTCAAGGAATAGAACAGAGGGTCAGGGTGGCTAGAGTGGAGTGAAGGAAGGGATCAAGGGAAAGATGAGCCCAAGGGAGGGGAGCTGAGGACAGCCCTGCAGGCCACCTATGCCAAACCCCACAGATCTCCTATCCTACCCTCCCCTTTCCAGCCTCTAGGCCTTTGTCCAGGCTGTTTCCTCTGCCTGTGTTCCTGATTCCCTTCCAGATTCAGCATAGATGTCACTGTCTCCATGAAGCCGTCCCTGAGCCCCCAACCTCACTCAGGTGCTTCTTATGAGCTTCCCCTATATCCTGGGCTCCCCCCTCACAGACTCTTTGCACCCCATCTCCTCATCTCGACCGTGAGCTCTCTTGGGCCAGGAATCATGTCTTGCGCGTCTCTAGCAGGGAATTCCCGGCTTAGACTAAAAACCCAACAAGTGCTTCCTATCCCAATTAAAGGTCTCCTCTCCTCTTTTGTCCTGAAACAGGCACCTGGGAGCCAAGGTAACGCATCAGGGAGAGGTGGGGACTGTGGAAAACCCACACATCACCATGGCCAGGTGCAAATATTACTGGATCTTTGGACTTCAAGGACAACAACGGAGAGCCAGATTTTAATGTGAAGTTGTCTTGGTTTTCAAAAACCTGTATGTCGTATGGCCTGCGTTGTATCTTAATAGAGGCATTACCAAAACAAACCCCAAAACTCCAAAAGCCACGTAGATGCCCCAAATCATGAGAGCATCTCACGATGACCCTTTCCCACCTTTGAGACTGAATTCCATGAACACTTCCCCACATTTGCTGACTGCTTTCCTCACTCAGGTCATATTGGCAACCATATATCAAAACGGTCCCTTGTGCCTGTTCCAGGTACTAAGCTATGATCTCACCAACCCTCTCTCACACCTCTTCCAGGTGTGTGCTGTTGTTATGTTCATTTTAGAGATGGGGAAACTGAGGCTTGGGCAAGGAAAGCGACTTGCCCAAGACCACAGAGCAGAGGACCCAGAATCTAAACTGTGCTTGGAGAGGTCCTGCTTTGGGTTCTGCTTGCCACACCCCCTCCTCCCACCGCCCGCTCCCCTAGCTCCTCACCTGTCGGCGCCAGGTGGGCTTGCCTGTGGGCTTGTGCTGGGCACCTGTGGATGCACTTTGTAACAGCTGCAGCTGGGACTGGAGTCTGGGGAAGAGAAGGGGCTGCTGGGAGCCTGGACCTCGGGCTTATGGACCAACCCCACCCGAAGTGTCAATTGGAGTGGGCTGAGGGGCCTGGCCTAGTCAGGCTGGGGCAAAGCTGTCAGGCAGGGGCCCTACTCACGTGAACAAGCTGCCTTCCAGGTTCCGGATGCGGGCCTGAGCCTGGTCCTCAGGTGACTGGGGGTCCTGTGAGGCAGGGTCCTGGGGCTGCTCCAGCTCTTCAGCTGCCCCGTCCATTAGCCAGCGTTCCCGGAGAGACTTCCTCTGGGCATGGGAAGGGGCACATGGACTACCCCATCTCATGCAGCGCCCCCCTCTGGATGTCCCACCCTGGGCAGATTTCTTATTGCCCTACGACCACCCAGATGGGACAGACATTTCTCCCTCAGGCTGGGATACGTGCCCCAACGATGCCAGGTGGGGCAGACACCCCGTTACCAACCTATAGCTTTCCCACGCTGGAAAAAAAACACCCATCGATCTCCCCAACCTTTCCAGAATGGGACAAACACCCCCAAAGGGGAACTCAATGTCCCTATTAGCCCCTCCCTACCCCAAAGAGGAACAAACACCTCCATTGTCCCCATACTCTTCCCAAAGGTGGAACAAATGTCCCCATCACAACCACCCACTCTCCCAAGCTGGGGAGGACGCCCACCCCCAAAGCTGGAACCAATGCCCCCCCATGTTTAGACAGAGCCTCCTTTGGTTCCCAGAACTGACTCTCACAGACACCCCCACTTCATTGCCCGGGCTAAGCAGGCGCCCTTGCCCGCCCCCAACCTTGAGCCGCTCCACACGGAGTTTCTCCTCCTCCAGCTCCCGGCGCGCGGCGCTGATCTCCTCCTGCAGCCGCCGCTTCTCCTGCGCACAGAGGACCCGGAGCTGCCCGCGGGCCGGGTGAGGCCGGGCGGGGCCGCCTTCCCCCCTTCCTCCCTCCCTCCTCCGCCGGGCTCCCGGGGGCTCCCGGGGCTCCCGGGACTCCCGGGACTGCAAGCCGCGCCGGGGGCGGAACACAAGTCTGGGCCCCGGGCCGGGAGGGGGCTGCGGAGGCCCTGACTCAGCAGCGGGTGGGGGCGGGGCCGGCGGGGGCGGGGCCGGCCGCGCCCGGGATGCTGCAGAGGCCTCGCCCGCGCGGAACTGGGGTCTGTGGGTGGGAGGGCCTTGGAATGGGAATCCGGGGGTAGGGGGTGTCTGAGATATGGGGTTAAGAGGGACGGGATTCAGAGAGATGGGGGTCCAGATATGAAGATCAAAGGGAGGGGGCTAGTGAGATGGGGGGGTCGGAAATGGAGGTGCAGTCATGGGGATCCAGCGAGACTAGGATGTAGAGAAGGGGTCCAGAGAGATGGGGGTTAGTGAGATGAGGGGTTCAGAGAGATGTGGTCCACAGAGATGGAGATTTAAATATGGGAGTTTAGAGAGATGAGGTTCAGATATGGGGGTCTGAGAGATGGGGTTCAGACATGGGGTATCTTGGAGACCGGGGTTCAAGAATGGAGCATCGGATGCTATAGATTTCAAGAGTGCGGAGTTCGCAGCTCTCCATTCTAGGGGTGTCAGTGATCAGAGAAACTGGGGAGCGGAGGGGCCTGAGGATTTAGGTGGGGCGCCCCGAGAAAGGCTGGAGCTGAGGGTGCTTCCCGCACCTTCAGAGCCCTAGGCCTGCTCCCTGTGATAGGAGGGAGGAGAGGAAAGGGCTTGGGGCAAGGCTAGGGTTGCCCAGGGCTCCAGGCTGACCGCACTGGTAGGGCTTCACTTACCGCGATGACCTCTAGCCGCTGCCGGTAGAGGGAGCTCTCTGCCATGGGCCTGCGGGGAGAGGGAGGCGGCTGCCAAAGGGGTCTCCCAGGGGCCCACACCTCAGCAGGCTCACCCCTCGAATACCCCTCTCTGAGCCAAGATCCCTGAGCTGCTTGGAAGCCAACCAAAACCCAGCACTTTCCTCTCTTTCCCCTTGGCACCTGGGAGGGGTCGGGGCAGAGGGCAGGGGTTCTGTGAGGGAGAGGGAGCAGAGACCATGACAGACTGAGCTAAATCCCTTCCTAGGCTTGACAACACCTCTCTGAGCCTCAGTTTCCCCATCTGTAAAATGGACCAGGATAGGTTGACCTTCACCTTGCAGAGAGAGATGGCCTTGCAAGGAAGTATCCATGCAGGAAAAAACTTAGGACTTAGTGCTCCAAAAACAGTAGCATAGTTTATTATTAATAATAATTTTAGGGAATTCCCTGGTGGTCCGGTGGTTAGGATTCCGTGCTCTCTCTGCCGAGGGCCCAGGTTCAATCCCTGGACGGGGAACTAAGATCCCACAAGCTGTGTAGCTCAGCCAAAAAGAAAAAAATTTAAATAATTCCCACGACTAATATTGTTTTTGATTAATTATAATAACCATTCCCAGAAACTCTCGAATCCCACCAAACCCGAACAAGGTCCTTTCTGGACCTTGGCTCCTACACAGCATCCCTTAAGTGCTGGGGGGTGAGGGAGTCTGGGGAGAAAAGTGTCCATCCCACCATGGACACATGCCATTGCCATGGTAACTCCGGAGTTGCCTCCTCCACCTGCAAGCCACCATCCCTGGGGGCAAGGGTCACCAGGTCACACTGCCAAGTGCTGGACTCTGAACTGGGAGGAGGGGGAGGGGGACTCGCCGTTTAAGGTTTAACCTGCGATTACCCCCATTGTTGTCCTCCTCAAAGCACCCCAGGATCCCCAATTCCCAGCCACCAGGGCCACCCCTAGTCCGTTTGGGCTCCCCCTGGAAGCTGGAGGCTGACTGGTACTGCAGGGCACTTCAGGGACAGTCATCATTACATCAGCCTCTCATCAGAGACATGCATTGAGCACTGACTGTGTGCAGGTACTTCACAGGCCAATAACTAGAAGGATATATCTGTCTGCCTGTTGGCCCTGACGCTTAGCCCAGGGTGGGCACAGAGCAAGCCCTCAAACATTTATTAAGTTGACCACTAACTAACCTCGTTGCCCAAACTCTGGTGGGGCCTCCCAGATCTTCTCTGGCCTCACCATGAAGGTATAATAGTGAGTTCACATTTAGCACTTACTATCTATAGCACTCTAAGTGCTCTATGGGGCTTTCGCTAGGCTCCCACAGCCACCTCCCCCTCCCCCTCCCTGCCCTGATCTTGAGACACTGTAGTCAACTTTTTGCTGAGTTGACATTCCAACTGAGAAGAAAATCAGCCAACCATTAGCCAGTGCACACCAGGTGCCAGGCACTGTTAAATGCTTTACTCACAGTAACTTATTTAACCCTCTCTACCATCTTAGAAGGTAAGTACCAATAGTAGTACTGTCCCCATTTGACGGATGAGAATACTGGGGCTCCAGGAAGTGGCAAAAAGACTTGTCTAATGTCCCTGAGTCAGGATTGGAACTCAAGGCTCTCAGATCCCAAATACTGGGAACACTGTGGGGAAGAGGGAAGTCTAGGCATCCTCTTCTTGACGGCCAGGAGACAAGAGATCTGACTGGGGTGTCCCCAATTCCAGTTGGGGCGGGATGCTGAAGTCATGCTTTCCAAGGTATCCCAAAGGAAGCTCAGACCCCCTGTTAATAAGTTTGCCCCTGGGGGGAAGGCTAAAGTCCCCCCTCTGCTCTCCCACCCCCAAGATGTAATCTCCCTGCCTCTTCCTTGCTGGGGGGAGGATCAGATTCCCATTGCTAGGCAACCAGGTTTGTAGTTGGTGAATAATGCAACGGGGAACCCAAAAGAGTGAAGAACCAAATTGGGGTCCCTGGGGGGAGCCCCTTTTGCAGAACTCTTTACAAACCTCTGGAGCCCCTCCACCCTCTTACTTTCAAAAGCCCTCACACCTCGAATATTAAAATAATCTGCACATTTCGTTAGATGTTGCTTGTCTCTAACTCTGCGAGAAGAACATTCACAGTGGTGGCTTTTTGCCCCACCAAGAACAGGTGGTGGTCATTTCATTAAGCAGGTGATCATTTCCATTTTCCCATTCTCTTTCCCAGTTTGGGAGCTGTTAACTTTTTCCTGTTGGATCTCAAGCATTTCCTCCCACCCTGGACACTGAGGGATGATTCTAGAGGCAAAACATAGGAGTCAGAGACCTTGACATTCCCTGCCCCTCACCCAAGTAATAGCCCCACCCCCCAGGCTGGACTTTGGGCTTGGGCCTGCCAGCGGAAAGTCCCCAAAAAAGAAGGGGGTGAGGGTTCACACCTCCCACCCGACTTTCTGGGGAGGGGGGGCATTGAAGAGCCTGGGGGGCTGGCTGCCGGCCGCCCTTCACTCTCCCTGGCCCCCTTAGGAGAGGCTAGCTGGAGCTCTCACCTCCCCTGCTCCGTGGAAAGGCCAGTGTCTTCCATGAGCCCCTCCCAGGCCCTGCCCACTGGCCCCCCTGACCCCAGACACTTACATGGGTGTGGCCGGAGACCACACCTGGCTTTGCAGGGCCATCTCTGCCCAGAAGCCCACGTTCTGGTCCCTGAGTCCAGGACCCACCACCCGCTTGCCGAAAGGTGCCCTGGAGGCTGTGACTTGGCTGTCGGGAGTGGGGGGGGGCTGCAGGCGGGCACTGGGAGAGCTGGTCCAGCTGGTTTGGGCCAGGAGGCGGGAGACGCATGGGCCGGGGCGAGGGGGGCCGGGGGCTGGCGGGGCAGTTCTGGGGAGGTACTATCAGCTGTCCTGATCAATTATTTACCAGCCAGTGGCCTCGTTGCTGCACTCAGCTGCCTCCTGGCAAACACACTCTCACATGTGTGGTCTAGCGGGTGGACGGACGTTTGCAGTCCCTGACCCCCTCAGACAATGGCACCTCCACTTGCCACCCTAGACCTTTCTAGTCCAGTTGCCCACCAAGGGTCACCCGCCTTTGAGTACTGTTGAACACCACACAAGGGATACTTTTACAGGCTAACTGCCCTCCCTTCTTGGACCCTGGTTCTGGGGCGAGGAGGAAGGGCTGATCCAGCTAGAGGATTCTGGAGACCAGAGCCTGTGCCCCATGGGAACCAGAACGTCTGGGCTCTGGACAACTCTGGGCAACTTCCCCTAGGTTTCTAGGCTTCGGTTTCCCCTTTGGGAGAATAAGAGAATTAGATCAAACAGCCTCCAGGACCCTGGACACCCCTTAGATGTGATAACTATTGGGGGAGTGTGGTGATGGGAAAGGTCTAGAGAGCTTCCTACCTAAATCTTGAGGGTCCCTGTTCTACCCCACATCCCATTCTTAAAGGGCCAGCACCCCTTTTCTCAGCTGATTATAAGTTTCATCCAACCACTCTCTTGGGGAAATCATTTTTACTCTCCAGGCTGGTATCCTGCAGTCCCCAGTGCTTCCCTTATCACAGCCCTGGTCGCACTGGGCAATTCTGACATAAACCTCAATGAGAAGAGCCCTTGTCCTGGGCTCTTTGCTTGACTTATTTACTTTTTAAAATTTTAAATTCATTTATTTTTGTTTTTTATTTTTTTGTGGCCACACCGCACTGCATGCAGGATCTTAGTTCCCCGACCAGGGATCAAACCCCCTGCATGGAAGCACGGAGTCTTAACCACTTGGCCGCCAGGGAAGTCCCCTGGGCCCCTTGCTTTAGAGGGTCTGCTCCCCATGGGGCAAAGGGAATGTACCCAGCTAAATCGTCCCTCCCTGCTCTAGATCCTACGCAGGGTGTCCAAGAAGTGGCCAAGGGCAGCTGTGGGCAGAGGGGTGAGGAAACAGCATGGGCATGTGGGAGGGGCTCCCTAGGTGCGTGCACAAGGCTCCTCGCTGTGTAGGACAGTTGGGGGTGGGAAGCAAAAGGGGCCAGACTGAGGGCTGGGGTTTTCCTGTGTCCCACATTCAAGTACAAAACTCCTAGGCCACACGGCTTGCAGGATCTATTTCTCGACCAGGGATTGAACCCGAGCCTCGGCAGTGAAAGGGCCGAGTCCTAACTACTGGACCATCAGGAAATTCCCCTGAGAGAACATTTTTTTTTTTTTTTTTTTTGCGGTACGCGGGGCTCTCACTGTCGCGGCCTCTCTTGCTGCAGAGCACAGGCTCCGGACGCGCAGGCTCAGTAGTTGTGGCTCACGGGCCCAGCCGCTCCGCGGCATGTGGGATCTTCCCGGGACCGGGGCACGAACCCGCGTCCCCTGCACCGGCAGGCGGACTCTCAACCACTGCGCCACCAGGGAAGCCCCGAGAGAACATATTTTTTAAAATTAGTTTTTAATTGCGGTAAAATACACACGACAAAATTTACAATTGGTGGCATTCAGTACATTCACAGTGTTGTGCAACTTTTGCCACTGTCTCGTTCCAGAAATTTTCCTCACCCCAGAAGGAAAGCCGGTACCCATTAAGCAGTCACTCCCCATTCCCTCCTACCCCCAGCTCCTGGCAACCACCGATCTGCATCTGTCTCTATAGATTTACCTATTTTGGACATTTTCTATCAATGGGATCATACAGTATGTGGCCTTTGGTGTCTGGCTTCTTTCACTGAGCATAATGTTTTCAAGGTTCATCCACATTGTAGCATGAATCAGTGCTTCTTTCCTTTCTATGGCTAAGTAATATTCCATTGTATGGATGGATCACATTTTGTTTATCCATTCACCTGTTGATGGACATTTAGGTTGTTTCCACCTTTTGGAGGAGAGAATATTTTTTACTTCATTGCTTGTAGTTTGATTTTATAACTGTTAACCATTTGGATGTATAATATATAGGCTTCCCTTTGTACCCTTGTCCTGCGTTCCACCTTGAGGCAAGATTGTTCTGTTTATAATTGTGTCTGTCTCCCAAGCTCAACTGCAACTTCCAGGTCTGGTTTATCTCTTTGTTCCCAGCGTTGGGAACATTCTTAAACAAGTGTTATGTGTCAGGCACTGTTTTAGGCGTGGGGGAGTTGGGTGAGCATGACAAACAGAAAATGCTGTAATGCAGCTCACTTTGCAGCCTGGGGTTGGGGGAGACAGATAATATACAAATAAAGGAAGAAATAAAGGTAATTGATGATAACTGCAGTATTGGGTGAGTTACAGAAAATAACAGGGATAGGGTTAAAGAAGAGCTGTGTTTGATGTAGGCTGGGTGATCAGAGACCACTTCTCTGAAGAACCAAGACCTGAATAGCAGAAGCCAACCATGTGATGAGTCATTCCAAGCAGAGGGAAAGGCAAGTGCAAAGGCCCTGGGGGTGGGAATGCAGCTGGGGGGTTTGAGGAAAGCATGAAGGCTGGGATGGAGAAGTGATCAAGGGAGATGTCAGGAGATGAGATCTGAGAAGTGGGAAGGGCCTTCTGAGCCAGGGTAGGGAATTTGGATTTTTCTTCTAAGTCTGGTGGGGAGTCACTGGAGGACAGTGAATGTCTGGGACAAGGGTGGCGAGAAGTGGACGAATTCAGAATACATTTTGGAGGCAGAGCAAACAGCAATCCAATATATGAATGGATTGGGGCAGGGGCTGAGGGAAAAAGAGAAATTGAGGCTGACTTCTACATTTTGGGCATGAAAAACAGAATGAGTGAGTTGCTATACATAGTAGAGAGGAATAGAGTTGGGGGAAACCAAGAGTTCAGTTTCTAAAGTGTTCATTTTGGCATATCTATTAGACTAGGGACTGTTGGATATGAGTCCAAAACCCAGGGGAGAAGTCAGAGCTAGAGACATAAATTTGGGAGACATCAGCATAGAGGTGGTATTTAAAGCATGACATTGGAGTTTGTCAAGGTCTGAGTGTTGGCAGGAAAGAGACTGTGTACTTGAACCAAGTAATTGATGAGAACTCAGTAGAAGGAAATAATCAAGGCATAGTGCATACCCTGGATTCGCCACAGCCAGGAGCTGTTACCACCCCATGGACCTGGAGGGAGAGAGCTATGTGGAGCTGCTGCCTGCTGTGGAGGGACACAGCCAACAAAGCTTGGAGGAAGGGGGCATGGGATAAACATCCTGACCTCACTCACCTCTCTCCCATCAGCCAAACCCAATGGAAGCCAGAGGGGAAGGAAGCCCATTGATGCAGGTGAACCAGAAGTCTGAGAAGGGGTGCCTGGGAGGTAGGAGGGAAATCAGGAGAGGATGGTGTCCTCCAAGACCAAGGAGCTAATGGAGAGGGAATCAGGGAGGAGCCAGTGATCAGGTCTGGCAAATGGAGGTCACGGAGGTCCTTGGACAGAGAAGGTTCAGTGGCATGGTGGAACCAAGAGCCCAGTAAGCATGGCTAGAAGAGGGACAGGAGGTGATAGAGTCCACTGTAGAGACAACTCATTCCAGAAGTATAGTTTTCATCCTCATCACCTCCCGAGGGAGTAAGCACTATTATTCCCATTTTACAGACAAGGAAACTGAGCCTTGGAGAAGGCTGACACTTAGGTTCTGAGTGGGCGGGAATCAGGTGGGCCTGATTCCAACTGGGTCAACAGAGTCAGAGGAAGGAAGGAGGTCAGATGGTCAGAGGGAGGAGGGTAGCAGCTTGAGATTGGGATCAAGGAGAGAGTAGAGTGGGAGGGTGGACAGAAAGGGGAGTCACCAGGGTAGGCAGAGAGTTGGGGGATTATTGGGGCTCCTGAGGCTGGGTAGCCCCCCACTTTCTTTAGGTAACTATATCTTTCTTACTGGTCACCCTAAAATGGTGGGGGGTGGAGGCAGGTTTTGGAGAGAGCCCAGGGGAAGAGAGTGGAAAATGTCCCTGGGGGTAGGTCGCCTGCTCCCGGCATCGATCCTGGCCTTGAACGTCACAATCTGGCCCCAGCTGCAGGGAGCAACTTCCTCCCGCAAGTCTGGATACCTCTCTGAGCCTTCCCAGTCGCCTGGGTCCAAGGTGACCGCCTTTCAAACCTTAGCCGCTCTGCTGAGCCCTGGGCGTTCTGTGTGTGCGTCCCTCCCTCGTCCCTCGATCTGGGAGTGCACTTGGCGGTGGACGCCTCGCGTACTTTTCCTGGAGAGGGTGAGGGGAAGGGCCCTCTGGGCTTGGCGCGGGCGCTGGCTCACCGCTCGGAACCTTGCTGAACCCAGGCACCGGGAGGGAGACTGGGGCGGGCGGTGAGGCGGTTCCTGGCGCCCCCTCCAGCCCGAGCTGTGCGCTGCAGGGGTGGAAGGTGGAAGGACAGCCCAGAGGCCGTGGGCGTTGCTGCTGCGCGGGACAGGCAAGGCCCTGGAAAGATGGCTTCGGGGGACACCCCACCAGAGGACAGCGTTCAGAGGCCCAGCCAGGCGTGCAGCTAGGGCCAAGCCTCCTGGCAATGCCGGGGACGTGAGGCCGAAAAGGTTCTAGGGTGGCGCCCCCTGAGTGAACACTGCACCCAGACTGGCGTCCCAGGTAGCGGGCTAGGTCTAGGGAAGTCCTCTTTTAAACGGGCCAATGCCCTGAGCTGACTTGAGGCGTGCTAGTGGAAGAAATCCAGCGCCCAGCTGAGGCGCCCCCGTCTCGAGGGCGGGGCCAGGGCGGAGCCCGGAGTCCTGCCTGCAGGTGCAGGGGGCGTTGCCCGGCCCTGCCCCCGGGGACAGTTCTTGGAGGCCAGGGGCGGGTCAGAGAAGCGGCCGGTGCAGGCTACGCCTTGGAACCCGCGGACGGCGACTGCAGGTGCCGCGCAGGGCAGTGTGTCCCAGCTCTGGGCATCAAAACTCCAGCGCTGGGAGCTAAGGCTTCCCAGCTGCTCCCAACCCTGGACACCGAGGCCCTCGGGCCGGAGAGCGAAGCCCTGGGGTCGTCCGAAGAGCGGGGCCCTGAGCCCCCCGGGTTAGACAGAGATATTCCCGGGCCTGCCGCAGAGCAGGATACCGAGGTCCCCAGGCCAGGAGGCGAGGTCCCCGTGCCCTCCCCAGACCAGGGCGCGGAGACCCCCGAGCAAGAGAGCGAAGTCCTCGGGCCATCAGCGGGGCAGGAGGCAGAGCGCCCTGGACCGACCGCAGCTGAGGGCTTTGAGAGTCCTGGGCGAGGCAGCGACGACGCTGAACCGTGTGAAGCGCGAGGCGCGGGGCTCCTGGAGCAGTGTCCCTCTCAAGGTCCGGAAACCTCCTCTGAGTCAAACTCGGAATCCCCCCAGCTGCGTTTTCTACTGCGCTCCGAGACCCCACAACAGCCCCCAGAGCAGCCGCTCATGGAGACGCCCATCGAGCGCGAAATCCGGCGCAGCTGCGAACGCGAGGAGAGCCTGCGCCGGAGCCGGGGCCTGAGCCCAGGTCGCGCGGGCCGCGAACTCGTCGAACTGCGTGTGCGGCCGGTGCTCAGCCTGCCGGGCCCCGGCTCCGCGCTCCCGCGCGCCTTGGAGCGCGCTCGGGCGGGCGCGCAGATGCAGCGAGACATCGAGCGGGAGGCCCATCGGCAGGCGGCGCTAGCGCGTCCCGAGGTCCCAAAGCAGCGCGCCCGGCAGCCGCCTCAGCCGCTGGGCGAGCTCAAGCGCTTCTTCGAGGCTGCCGGCGGGTGCGGCTCCTCGCTGGCGGCGGAGGGCAGCGCGGACCCGCAGCGGCTGCCTGAGTCCGGAGGCCGGCCACGTTCAGTCGTGCAGAGCCGGTGTCCGGTGCTGGCCCGCGCCCCGCCGCCCATCGCACCATCGCTGCTGGAGCAGGAGGTGCGCGAGGTGAATGAGCGCGAGCGGGAACTGCAGCGCCAGCGCCTCAGCGTCTACGGCACCGCCGAGTTCAAGGAGCCCGCGCCCAGCCTAACTGGTAAGCCACTGGCGCCCCTACGCTGGGAATTCCCAGGGCTCCAGCCGCTCTCACCGACTGCCCAACTCCAGTGGCCCTCTGATCCTCAGGGTCCCCCTTCCTGGCTCCCAGACTCCTCGGGCCCCTCTCAACTCACCTCTTCTGGGCTGCCCATCCCTATGCTCCACACCCCCGGCCCCCGTCGGACTCCCAGATCCAGCCCCCCTAGGCTCGTGGTGGGGGAAGGGAGGAGGATCCCACATGTCTTTGTCGGGTTCCAGGGAACCCTCCCTGGGTTCTGGCACACCTGGATCCTCCCTCTGAATTTTCGGGTTCCTACCTCCCCACCCTGGGTTTGTTTGCCTCTCTCTTGCCTCGGGTTCCTCCCTCCTCCCTCATGATGGAGGCCTCCATGGGGAGGAGGGGGGTGAACGCCTGTGTGTGTTTAAGGGGCGCGGCCGCTCTCCTTCGTCCTGGCCGCCTCCAGCTGGTGAGAGGAGGGGCAATCTCGGCTGAGCGCCCCTTCCCCCGCAGCGAGCAGGGGCGACGGAAAGCTGGCGGTGATCTGGCCTCCCCGCAGAAAGGCTTCGGAGAACTGTCTGGAGCAGGTGGGAACCCCTTTCCCCTCCTGCCTCAGGCGTTTGTCGCTGCCCCCCACCCCAACCCTCTGCGTGCGAGAACGCTGGGCTGGGGAAAGGACCCCCTGGGAAGTCACTCTGCGCTAGGACCCAAAGTCCCGGACGTGGCCCAGGGGTGTCGAGAAGGCGGTGGTCCTGGGGCCCAAACTGCCCCACCCGGGGCCTGGGTGTCCCCACTCGCGGTGCGCGGGCCCCCGAGGCATGCCTTCGGTCTGGCCCCTCTCTCCAGGAGGAGCCGAAGCCTTGAGGTTCGAGCCGGCTGGGGTCCCCGGACGAAGGTAACATGCCCGTCACAGGACCCAGGCAGGGGCGCCCAGGAGTGCCCTCCGGATCGGCGGAAGACCTAGAGAGGGGCTACAGGTCTGAGCCAGGAAAGACGCAATCGATCAGCCCCTCCTCGAACCTGACTTTGTGAAATTGACCAGAATCTTCCATAAAACTGTTAGTCCCAATTGGGAAACACCACTATCACAACCCCGCCAGTAAAACTGCCCCGCCCTTCTCCACCTAACTGCAAACGGAGCTAGCCTCTCCTTCCGGCCTTGACTGTTATATAGGGGTCACCTCCTCGGCTGTCCCCACTCCCCAATAAAGCCCCTTCTTTCTGGGCAGTGCAGGCTGCTTTTTTCTGGGTCCTCTTCGTCTGCGGTGGGGTGGGTGGGGCGGGAGCGCGGCGAGAAGAGCAAGGCTTGAGAAAGTCGCCGGAGGCGCCGGTCGGAATGCAGAATGTCCCCTATCTCCCCCTGCCCGGCCGGGGCCCTAGTGCCCCCTGGCGACGCGGGCGCGAACTGCGGCGTTGGGACAAACGAACTCATGCCCACCCTTTCCAGATTTCGTCAACATTTATTGGTGCCAAACCACATGCCCCGCGCAGGGTGCTGGCTAGACAGAGGTGATAAGAGGTTGTTCCCGCCCTGGGGACATAAACAATGGCTACAAAAAAAAGGGAGTGGTGTTGGTTCAAGCTCCTTAGTAGGGCATGCAAGGCCATTTATAATCTGCCTAGCAATTGCAAACCTCACATGCCTACAGACCTTAGGCAGATATTAAGAGAGAGACAGGGTGTGCTGTAAAACAAATGCCTCATTTCAACAGGCAGGTCGGTGTTCTTCCATATCACCAGTGCTATGAGTGAGTGAGCTCAGTGGTGTCAAGCTTCTGCTTTCCAAAAGCAACTGGAGGGAATTCCCTGGTGGTCCCGTGGTTAAGATTCTGTGCTTTCACTGCCCAAGGCCTGCGTTCAATCCCTGGTCTGGGAACCAAGATCCCACAAGCCCCATGGTGCGGCCAAAAAAATAAAAAACAAACAAACAAACAAAAAAAAAACCCCAAAGCAACTGGAAGTCCAGGCTTTAAGAGAGAAATCTACCAAACTTTAATTGTGACTATTTAGAAAACTTTAATTGGTGGGGGGCAGGAGGGGACAGCAAGCAACACCTGTTTGCAGTAGGGCTTATGGCTGTCAGTTGGCAAGCCCTCCTTAATTTCCCTCTGTCCCAAGACAAGGGGTCCAAGGCTCCCCTGGATGGGATTCAAGATAAGCTGTAAGACTGCATCTGTGCAGTATATTCTGCGGTGTTAGTGTATCAGCTTCTTAGAGGTGCGCTGAGACCCAGGAAAGACTTTTAGAATCATTGTTTAAACTCCTGGATTTGTCCAATTCTGTATGCCCTGGGTCTAGCTCACACAGCACTGCACCCCAACAGTAGCTCAGCCCAAGGACCCACCCCTGACCCCATCATCAGCACACTGACCACATGGTTGACCGTGACTCTGGGAGGTACGGAGAGAAAAGCAGGAAAGAGCCAGCACTGCCAAAGTGGAAAATAGAAACGCCAAGAACCTGTTCTTAATCCCTGGCAGGGGAGCTAAGAATTAAGTATGTAGAGTTGACAGAACTGCTTAAGTGTAGGCCTGGGTTCTCTAACTTTCTTGCATATTAAAATTACCTGAGGCACCCTTATGCCAAATAAATCAGAATCTGATAGAGGCCTTGGCATCAGTAAAGCTACCCAGGTGCTTCTAACATGGAGCCAAGTTTGAGAGCCATGAGGTCGATGTAGGCTAGCATTTCTCAAAGTGTGGTATCTGGACGAGCAACGTCAGCATCACTTGGGAACTTGTAAGAAACACATTCTTGGGCTCCATCCCAGACTTAGTGACCAAACCCTCCACATGATTCTAAAGTTAGAGAATCATGGGTGTAGACAGGACCCAAGAAATTAAGCCTGTTTCCTTCCTCTCTCAGTGTTGTCACCACCCACGAGAAATCTAGTTTTAAGTGGCTTGTGGATTTGTCTTAAGGGAGATAGATTAAATCTGCATGTCGCTAGTCCAAATTGAGATGTGCTGTAAGTGTAAAACACACAAAAGATTTTTAAAACCTAGTACGAAAAAAGAGGGATATCTCATTAATAATTTCTTACATTGATTATATGTTGGAATAATATCTTGGATATATGAAGTTAAATAAAAATATCACTAAACTTATGACCTCTTTATTTTTCTAATGTGGCTACTAGAAAATTTGAAATTACATATGTGACTCGCATTTGTGGCTCATTTTTAATTTCTATTGGACTGGGCTAGTCTAAACAGTGGAGGGGGGCCTCAAATCCGTGTCAGGGAACTTCAGAACCCCTTTGGACCCGATCAGACCTCAGCTGTGGACTAAAAAATCCTTGATGCAGTCAGAAACTGTCACCAGAAGCCTCCAATCCCACCCCGAATGAACAAGGGTTTTGGTCCAGTCCTGATTTACTTCACCTCTCACGTTCTTTTTTGTCATTTGTAAACTGGGATAATCATAATACTTATGATAATACTATGTACCAGGGACTATTAGGTAAGCGAGTGTTTTGCTCCGTGAAGCAGGGCTCCAAGTCTCTCCTCTCACTCTGAAAATGCTAGGGGGAACCAAAAGGTGTCCCTTAGTTTAAAGCGGGGGGTTGCTCGCAGCTGAGTGACAACCAGGTCAGCAAGGACACCCCTCCCCTCGCAAGTGACCAGTTGCTATCAGAAGAACCCAGCTCAGGTCCAGGCTCCGCCACTTGGTCGCCGTAGCTCTCGGCAGGCGAGTTCACCTCTCAACCCGTGTCTTCTCTCCGGTCCAAGGTTGGGGTGAGGCTTAGCGACCCTAAGTTGGATTGCCTCCAGGCTCTCCCACCCAGCCCGCGCCCCGGACACCCCAGGGGGTACAGCGACCTGCACAAGACAAGACCGAAAAGCTGGAAGAAAAGATCTAACCTCGGCTCTTAGGAAACTGATGGCTGGCCCTTTCCCGGGGCACGTTGGGAAATATAGTCTTTTTCGGTACAGGGACATAATTTCCGGGTCAAAACATAAGAGTGGGCGTGGCTCTG
This sequence comes from Phocoena phocoena, assembly GCF_963924675.1. Taxonomy (NCBI): domain Eukaryota; kingdom Metazoa; phylum Chordata; class Mammalia; order Artiodactyla; family Phocoenidae; genus Phocoena; species Phocoena phocoena. The sequence goes on from NC_089221.1 coordinate 164,727,370, forward strand.
CGTCCCTTCCCACAGTGGGCGTTGAATTTCCCGGCTACCCAAAACTTGAGGTTTTCTGGGTTCCGGTTGTTGACAGCAGCAGCTACTTCCCTTTTTGCTTCAAGCGCGCCTCTGCGCATGCTCTGAGCTTCCGTCCTCCCGTCGGTGGACTATGGTTTTGTTTCCAGAGACTACATTTCCCAGAAGGCCGCGCGAGTGGGCAGGGCCCCCTCTCCCCAAGGGGAGGGGAGCGGCGATCCGAGCGGACGCTGAGCCTGTGACCTCTTTCTTTCTTTTATTTAACATAAAACCGGTGTGTCCACCCGCAGGGCCTCGCGGCCGGGCCGGACCCAGTGCGGACGGGCTAGCTCGGCCTGGCCCCTTGGAAGGCAAGGCGGAGCTGCACTAGGAGAACGAGTGAGCCCCTCCACTACTCCCTCTCCTGGAGTTTGGAACTGTCAAGCTCCAGCTCCCATCCTCTCTCCAGGTTCAAGACTCCTGCGCGGCCCACGCCGCGGGCCCGGCGACGCTCGGGGGCCGGGCCGTGCCTGCCTGGCCCGTGAGGATCTGCACCAGCAGGTCGGTGGCCAGCATGTGCGACGGCTCTTCGAAGCCGATGGTCAGCAGCTGCTCGTAGTCCCCAGAAGGCTGCGGGGACAAAATCCTGGGGGCCGGGGAGAGACAGGCCTGGATGTGAGCGCCCCCTGCTACTCGGGAGCCCCTCCCCTTGAGTGAAAGGCTGCGGCTGAGAGAGGCTTTGTTTCAGCTAGGGGTGGGAAAAACCCTGGGGGAAAGTGATTTTCTTGCTGATGAGAAACATAGAGGGTAATGGCTTTGGGAGGCTGAACAACTCTGGCCCTGACCTGGCCAATTACTCAGCTAGCTGTGTGTCCTTGGGCAGGTAATTTATCCTCTCTGAGCACCTGTTTCCTTCTTTGTAAAGTGGGGCTAGTAGTATAGACCTCAGTGGGTTGTTACACGAGTCTGCATAAAGCGCTTTTCAGGGCACAATAAAATGCTATCATTATTACCAATGGAAACAGTGTTGGGGGAGGTAGATGGTGTTTGTTTGGGTTCTGCCCCTCCCTCCAGACCCCACGCCCACCTTGCCATAGCCCTAGCTCCTACCACGAAGAAAGGTCATCCTCAGCTGGTCCTAGGGGCACCCATCGGCCGATGGACCACAGCTTCTGAATCTGGGGGCATGAGTTGGTTGGACTCTTGCCTGTGTCTTCCCATGTATCTCTATAGCACAGGAAGTAGCTGGGAGGGGAAGGGGCAGCAATTAAATGTGAGCAGTTTCCTAACTTCTGTCGGAGGGTTTTAATTTTGGAGGTAAGGTAGAAACTCATCAGAAGTTGCCTTCAAGTTCTCAGGTAGGGATATGATTCAAGACTGAGGCTTTTTCTCACTGTCAGCCTACTTTTAAGATGAGGGCTTTTATTTTGATGGGGGCATATATATTTTTTTAAAGGTGGGGATGACCTTTCAAAGGTCCTTGATTTCCTGCTTGGCTTTCCATGCTTTGATGGTGGTGGTTCAGTGGCCCAAACTGGCATTCTCCATAGAGAGGGGAGGACTTTGATTCTGATAAGGGGACTCACTAATCCACACGGGAATCTTGCCCCTGGCTGCTGGACTCTGGGGTGGTTTCCAGGTTCCAGCGCATCTTCTTATAGAGGTATCGGGGGAAGCGGCTGGCGGTGTAGGCGGCAGGGGCACAGTATCTAAAGATGGACACCTCGTGGGAAGGACTGATGGAGAACCTCCCGCAGAAGAAACAGGAGATGCTGGCAGGAGATGGGAGAGTGGGGAATGAGGGTATGCCCTGGACTCCTCCACCCCTGACCCCAATCCCAGCCTCCTAACCTTTTACCTTAGGGGGTCAGTCTCCTCCAGGTTCACAAACCCAAATGATGCATACATAAGGACCAGCTGTTCCAGGCGCAGAGTCAGCTGTTGGGAGATCTCCAACAGCTGCATGGAAGAGGGGGCATTAGCTGGCCTGATTAGCTGGCCTGCCATGAGCGTCCTCCCCATCCCCCAGGCCTGAGGGATGAAGAAAGGGGCATAGGGTCTAGGAAACCTGCTCCACACACCCCCTTTCGGATCAGCTCCTGCAGGGCTCCAAAGATGGGGGGCACACTCCGTGCAGCTGCCTCCAGGTACAGAAAGTAGGGCTCACACATCTGCAAGAAGGTGGGCATGGCCTTCGCCAGCTGTTCCTTCTGCACTCGGTCCCTGCTGAAGGGAGAAGGGGGCCTTTGCCTGAGGTCCCTGGCTCCCCCACCAATTTCTCCCATTCCACTCACTGCCCACCTGTATCCCTGACCTGGACCCCAACTACAAACCAAATCCCCCAGTGTCAGGCCTTTCTCAGAGCATCTTCCAGGACCACCAGGATCAAAAACATTTGAAACACTTGTTAAATGCAGACACCTGAGTCCCAAGACTGACTTTGACTTACTGTTTCCTGGGTGAAGCCCAGAAATCTAGGGTTTAAACAACCTCCCAGGGGATTCCCATGGACATTGATATATGCGAATCACAGTCCCCTTTCCCTTGGTCTGGGAATCATATTATCCTTTGAGGCCTCAAACTGGTAGCCAGTAGGCCAAATCTTGCTCAGATAGGTTTTGTTTAGCCTGCCCAGGGTTCAAAACCTAAGCCAACGGTTACCAAGTGGGAGAAGAGTTCTAGCGATTTGGCAACCCCAAGGGCCCACATAATAGCCCACACTCCCTAACCCCAAATTTCTACACAGTCCTCATAACTCTTCGAAATTGGATCGCTGATCAGCTAGCTTCATTTACCTCCTCTGGCTCCTAATGCTTTTGAGTTTGCAAATCTAGTGTCTGTCACCTATTTTGTTATCCCCTTCTCCGTCTCCTTATCCATGGGTAGAACCTAGGACCCCGTCCAACATCACCTGTAGAACAAGTAGCTCTGGAAATCATCTGCCTTCTTGAGCAGGTAACGGAGCTGTTCGCTGATGGGGCTGAACGTGGTGTCCAAGGGTAGGCGAGGAGGGGCGGGCCCGGGGCCTGGGGCCAGAGGCTCAGGGAAAGGCGTAGAGGTGGAGGCCTCGGGCAGCTGCCCCTGAATATCCTCGGGCTCCGCCTGGGGTGAGTCCCCAGGTCGGCCAGTGGGAGGCGACCATGAGGGGTCTTCGCAGGGCTGCACCCCAGGTTCCAAGTCGTCCGGGAGCGGCGTTTCCCCAGGGCCCGCGGGGAGCGGCCCCAAGAACCACTGCCTGGTTGCCATCGTGCGGCGGGAGGCGGGGACCAGAGCTCTTTAAGCCTCCGCTGCTCACATTGGCCGCAGGTTCGACCCCGCCCAGGGTACCTCGGACTTGGCTGGGAGCGCGTCCCCCTCCATCTCACCCGGGCCTCGACCTCTCTGCCGGCGCTGCGTGGAGGGAGTTCAGTTCATTTGAATTTCAACACGCAGGAGGGGCGAGCCGTTCCGGCTCGCGCTGCGCGGCCCGGCCGCGGCGCCTCGCGCACACGCGCGCTCCCGGAACCTGGCCGTGGGGTACGCGCCGGGGGAGGCGACCTGGGCCGCTGCTGACGCGGCAGTGTCCTGGGGGTGCGACCTGGGGCCAGCGCATTTGACTCTCTGAGGCGGTTTCCTAGGGAGGAGGGGTCTCTACCGAGCGTCCAAACCCCGGGGTTGCAGGTATAGAAAACGAGGACGGCCCCGCCCCACTCGCTGAGTCTCTGACTCCCAGGACACAGGAATCTGTATATTTTTTAAAAAAACTAATGGAGTTGAGAAACTGCATTAGAACTTAGCAGCACTTGTGATGTAGTGGTTGTTACTAACAATAATAAAAATTTTCACTTGGAAAAATTTTCCCATCCCATGACCTCATCTGATGGCCCAGTCCTTTCCGCCCCTTTTATGGAGAGGGCCAGGAGGCCTGGAGACCCTACCATGGGCCCAAAACAGACCCCTGCCCGCAACAGTTGTAGGCTGGATTCTTTGTGACATGCAAAGGTTGTCAGATAATAGAGCTATGAAGCTAAACATATTAATTATACTTAAAGACTCTGGGTAAAGAACTCAGACAGGTGTCAGGCTGCACCCTGCGTGACCCTGAGCAAACATCTTTGCTGTGATGAGCCAGTTGCCACATCTGTAAAGTGGATTTTTCACGAGCCCTGCCTCATGGGGCTGTGGTGAGACCCAGAGAATGCCCGTAAAGCCTGGAGTTAACTGCTAGTCACTTAACAAATATTTGAGCACCTACTGTGTGCCCAGGCGCTGTTCTGGGAATGGGGAGATGGCAGAAGCAGCAAATATTCCTGTCCTCCTGGAGCAGTTAGCTGGCTGTGGGGCAGCCCCATTCACTACCTGTCTCCCTCCCCAAACAATTCTGTCCTAACCCAAGACTCCCAGGAGGCTGGTGTGGATCTTCACGTCCCCGACTACATTCATAAAATGGACGCTGTGCCATGTTTTTCTTCTCTCTTTTTTTAAAATTTTATTTAAAAAACCTTCGGTGCAATATTAAAAAGCAATACAGCCAGCTGGAGCGACAATGGACAGAAAGAAATGGGAGGGGTAAGGAAGATCCAGGGACCCCCTCCCAGCTGCTACCAGGGGCTGGAGGCCCGGGACAGACTGGGGAGGGGCCTGGGTGGTGGGGGAGGGAGGAACGGCCACCCACCAAAATGAACAGACAGAATAAAACATTTATATAGGAAACATCTGGCTGAACTGAAGAGGATCTAGGGAAGATGGGAAGCCCCCATTTTACTTTTCCAAAAATGTCCTAGACTGGGTGAGGGGGAGGGTTGGCCTCCTGGGGTGAAATGAGCAGGCCCTGTCCCACCCGACACTCCTCTGTCACGGAGTACAGGCTGGGCTGGGCGCCAGAGGTGTGTGTGTTGGGGAGACGCAGGGAAAGGATGAGTAGGAATGCCCCCTCACTGGAATCTGTTGTGAGGGCTGAGGGTGTCCCCGACCAGCTCCCGGACTCTGGGGGTCTTGTGTAAGATGGGGACTGGAATGGGTTGGGGCAGGGGCGAGGCTTGGCGCTCAGCCTAGGAAGCCATCGGGGTCGTCATCCTCAAAGTGGCCTTGTTGCAGCACCTTGATGTGGTGCTCGTAGATTTTCAGGGCTGGGCCGAGGCGGATGGACAGGCCGGTCAGCACATCTGTGCGTTGCATGAGCAGCAAGGACTTGCCATCGATTTCCTGGGTGAGAGAGAGAGAGAGAGAGAGAGAGAGAGAGAGAGAGAGAGAGAGAGGAAGAGAGAAAGAGAGAGAGAGAGAGGGAGAGAGAGAGAGAGAGGGAGAGTGAGAGAGAGAGAGAGAGAGGGAGAGCGAGAGAGAGAGAGAGAGAGAGAGAGAGAGAGAGAGAGAGAGAGAGAGAGAGAGGGAGAGAGAGGGAGAGAGAGAGAGAGAGAGAGTGTGAGAGTGAGAGTGAGAGAGAGGGAGAGCGAGGGAGAGGGAGAGCGAGAGAGAGCGAGAGAGAGCGAGAGAGAGAGAGAGAGAGAGAGAGAGAGCGCGAGCGAGCAGGGTCAGAGCACGCCCCCCCACTAAGGCCCTGGAACGCTGGGGCTAAGTTGAGGGTCAGGAACTCACCTGCTCTTGGAAAGCTGTTGCCTGCTCGGGGAAGCCGGCCTCGGTGAAGTACTCTACCACATCTGTCACTGTCCACTCCACAGGATCAGCCGGCTTCTCCTTGCGCCCAGAACTGTGTTGGAACAAAGGGAACCAGTGAGCAGTGATGCTCCTCTGGTTCTGTGATACCCACCTGGGCGGCACCCCTGTGTCTCGAACACCCCAACTTACGGACAGCCAAAGGGGGTCCCGTCAGCCCCAGGTAGGGCTGGTTTTCCTGGGGGCAAAGGCACGGGGGATGGGGAGTCTGGCCCAGTGGCAGCAGAGGCTGGGAAATAAAAAGCATATGCCTGTGGTTTTGTCTTGGGGCTCGGTTCCTTCCCACCAGGCACCCTCCCCCACCCAGCGGGGTCCTTACCTGATCCCCCTTCCTTATTCATGGCGGCCATGGAGAACACCTGTCGGGTACCACTGCCTGGTGCTGGCCCCCGCCCTTCATCCTGGCCCTGGTGGGGTCCACAGGGTGTCCACTCCTTGATCCTCTCCTTGGCGCTCTGAGGGCCCCGCTCGCCATTGAGCTGCTGGTGCTGGGCACCTGCAGGACGGTCACCCTCGGGCACCTCGGAGCCCTCAGACACTTCGTCTTCATCATCTTCACCTTCATCGTCTTCATCCTCCTCTTCCTTCTCAAGCACTCGCTCTTCTCCACCTCTCTGGTGCAAGGGAGACAGGCACGCAAGGTTAGTAGCTGTTCTGGCCCTGGGCCCAATCCCTGGGATCCAGGACCAAGTGGCGTGCCTCACTACCACCTTTAATATCAACACGGACTAACTTTTACACATTCGCTCCATGCCAGGCTCTGTGTTAATAAAGCCCTCAGTAGCCAAATCTCATTAAACTCGCTCAACAACCCCAAGGAGTCGCTACTGTTATTAAGTCGCGTTTTACAGCAGAGGAAACTGAGGCTGGGGAAGATCAAGTCACTTGCCAAGGTCACCACCCGCCGAGCCCGCCGGGAAGAAGCGCAAAGCCCCGGCCGCCTGCGGCCCGGTTACTCCCGGGATTCGCGCCCCGCTACCAACTTCGCCCGCACCTGCCCACCGCGCGGCGCCCCCCTCCGCGGCGCGCTCACCTTGCTCCGCGACGCGCGGGCGCTGGCAGCCGATGGTGCCCGCCCGGGCCTGTCCCCGCGGGGCAGCGCGAGCGCTCCGAGGCGGGTGCGCTCCAGGCGGCCCCGCGCCGCCGCCTCCTCCTCTAGCAGCCCCTGCACGCGGCCGCGGGTTAGGCGGCCGCCGGCGCCGCCGCTGCCCCCGAGGTAGCGCACGACTTCCCGCAGGCTCACGGGCCGCGCCGGGCCGCCGGCCCGCGCCGCGCCCCCCTCCGGCGGCTGCTGTGGCTGCGGCGGCGGCTGCTGCTGCTGCTGTGGCGGCGCCGGCGGCTGTGGCGGCGGCGGCAGCGGCGGCTCCCGGGCGGCGACGGCGGGCGGGGGGGCGCGGCGCGGGCCGGCCGGGGGCGCCACTGCCGGAGGAGCAGCGGGAGCGGGCGGCGGCGCGGCCAGGGGCGCGGCCCGCTGCGCGCGGGGGCCCGGCTGCGCGGGGCCGGGCGAGGGGGGCGCTGTGGCGGCGGCAGCGGCGGCCGCGCGGGGCGCCCGGGCCGGGGCGGCGGCGGCGACGGGCGCGGGCGGTGGCGGCGGGGCGGGCGTGGGCGGCGGCGCGGCGGCGGCGGCGGCGGCGGCGGGGCCCCCGCGGGGGGCGCGCGGCGGGGCCGGCGGGGTGGCTCCGCGCCGGGGCGGCTGGACGCGCGCCGCGTTGCGGTACGAGATGCTCCCCTTGTAGCTGACCCGGAGCACGGCGCGCTGCTGGATCAGTTTCTCGAGCTCGGCGCGCGTGCGCTCCGGCTCCGGGCCGTGCCGCCGCCGCACCATCCGGCAGATGCGCTCCAGGTCCGGCCGCGCCTTGCGCGAGCGCAGCGAGTCGATGGTGTCCAGGATCCACTCTTGGTAGTGCGGGGAAGCGGCGGACGACGAGGCAGCGGCCGCCGTGGTGGCGGCCGCCGCCGTCTCCGGCGGGGGTAGGGCCGGGGGCCCCGCCATGCCTCCCGCCCGGCCCGGCTGCACCGTGCGCGCTGCCTCCCTCCCAGCGCGGCGCCCCCCTCCCCGGCTCCCCTCCCTCCGCCGCTGCCCGCCTCCTCCGCCTCCCCCCCCCGGGGGGCGCAGCGCCTCGGCGGAGCGGCGGCGGCGCTGCTGTTTCTTTGCAAAAAAAAAAAAAAAAAGAACGAGAGAGAGGGAGCGAGAGAGAAAAAACAGTGAGAGAGAAAGAAAAGAGAGAAAAATATATGCACACACTCACTCACTCGCACGCACGCACACACAGACCCGCTTCTGCTGGGCGCGCGCGGGGCCGGGGATGCGAGGAGGGAGGAGGGGAGCGCGGCGCGGCCGGCCCCTCCCCGCCGCCGCCGCCGCCGCACGCGCGCCCTGCGCCCGGGACACTCCGGCCCCCCTTCCTTCCCTCCCTCCCTCCTCCCCGCCGCCCGCCTTCCTCCCTCCCACCCCCACGCGCCCGCTTTTAAGGTGGAGCCCGGGCCCCCCGCCCGCCCCCTTTACCCTGCGCTTTCGCTCACTCAGGCTCGCTCCGGCCCCCCCTTACAACTCCCGCGCGCTTTTTAAGGAGGCGCCGCGGAGTTGGCGCCGGGGCGGGGGCGGGGGAAAGCGGCGGGCGGGGGAGGGGGAGGGGAGCGCCTGGGGGAGGGGAGAGGGGGCGGGCGGGGCGGGCGGGCGGTGCTCGGCCGCCCTCCAGCCATTGGGCGCGGGACCCAGACGTCCCCGGCGCCCAGCCCCCCTCTCCACGCCTCCCCGGCGCGCTCCGCTCCCGGGACCGCACTTACCGGGAACTCGCCGCCCGTGGGTCGGGCCACCGCGCTCTGCCGGGGCTGCGGGGATCCTCGGACCACCGACGCCTCCGCGCCCCTTGGGCGCGTTTGGCTCCGCGGGGAGGATGCGGGAAGGGGGGCGCGCACCGTCACCCCCACCCCATACCCCCCTACCAGGGCCGCCCCCGCCGCCGCTCGGCCTCCCGGCGCGCCGGCCCCAGCTTCTCTCTAGAGCGCCCGCCCTTTCGGCCTCTGGTTGGACGCAGAGGGGGCGCGCCTCAGAATGTGGGGACCCCTAATCTGGGGTCAGAGGGCAGTTTGGCGCCCCCTTCTCCTGCGGGGCGGGGAGAGTGGCAGAATTCCAGCTAAACCCGGTTTTACAAGGACTGCAGACCAGGTGCTGATCAGCCTGGACGCTGTGGTCCGAAATTCCCTTTCCAACCCCCTGGGGGTGTGTGGGTGGGTGACCGAAGTCAGGAACACCAGCGACACTTTTTTTTTAAACAAAACTTTATTGATAATAGTTTTCAAATATGTTTACAACAGCACACTGTTCAAGAGGAAGTTGCGTCCTTCGCAGCACACAGGTTGAATCGCCCCCGCGCCCACCCGGGGCCCCACCCCAGGCCTGAGAGCTCCTCCTGGGATGGGGAGAAATTATGAGAGGGACAAATATGGGGATGAATGGGGTGACTCCCGACTTTTCTATTGAGAGAAAAAAACCACAATGGGGGGGGCGGGGAGAACGGGTGATTGACAGCGGACAGCTAAGCAGAGGAGGAGCGCCCAGGATGGGGGTGGGGTGGGGGCGGAGGCTCCTGGGTGAATAAAAAAAGCAGCCCCTCCCCAGCAACCTTGGCCTTGAACTCTGGGCCGTCTGCGGGGGGGAGGGGGGGGGCTTGGCCTCCTTTTGCGGGGGTGGCCTTCCCAACTGAAAGGAGGCTGGACATTAAAATCTAGTTGAGAATAAAATTAAGAAGTTTGGGGAGAGTGTTACTGGGAGGAAAGACCCTGGGCTCGGGGCTCCCCCTCTATCTTTTCAGGGGACAACTCCTCTTTGGCAGGGAGAGGGGCAGCTGCTTTGTCTAGGTCCCGAAGCCCAAGGGTGAAGACAGGTCTACTGGGGCAGAAGGGAGTGGGGACTTCCTAAAGGGGCTGAGACCCTTCCAGGCTTGGCAGGGGACCCCGAGGGGGCAGGGGGTCGGGGGAGATTAGCAGCTTGGGGGAGAGGTTTGAACCCCAGCTCCTTCCTTTACAGTCTGCTTCCCAGCCTTGTTAAAATGGATTTGGGGAGGAGGGGCATGGGAAGGGGTGGGAGAGGAAGGAGCGTGGGAGGCATTGGTGGAACTTAAATAAGATTGTAAATTGTTTTTTTAAAATATTGTATTAAGTAGCCCGCTGAACATGTCACTAAAATCTTTCCTTCCCTGGCAAGATTGCTCTGAAGGGAAGGTTAGCCTTTCATTCATTTGCCCTTAGAGAGTGGTGCCTGTGGTTTTTTTTTTTTTTTGGGTGGGGGGCAGGTGGCAGGAGTTAAGTTTGGGCCCCTCTTTCCACACCCTGTCCCTGACACACCAGCAAGACCTGGTCTGACCTGAAGAAGGGAAGAACTGAGAAACTCGTTTAAAACAGGCAGAAATGGGCTAGGGTGGGGGGCTGTGGGGGAGGAGGGAGGCAAAAGCAGTATGGGGGGCGGGGGGGGGGCAGGAGGGAGAAGGGGGTGAGGGGGAGCAGCTGGTGTTTCCCTCCAAATATCTGGGCTTCCTGCTCCCCCTACCCTGGAGGGTGGGGCGGGGGCGGGTGAAATTAGATGCAAGGGACTCTGGGGCCCTCTGGCTGTTCAATCCAACCCTCCCACCCACCACAAAAAAAAAAAAAAAAAAAAAGAAACAAAGAAAGAAAACCCATGGGGGCACAGGCACACCCCTAAAACTCAGAAAACTCCTTGCCACACTTCTCATTGATGGAGACTCGGATCTCTTCCTCCTCATAGTCGTCAAAGTTACTCGTGTCCCCAGGGCCTTTAAACTTTGGTATGAAGGGAGCTTCCACCTGGAGAGGGGTCAAGAGCCATTCAGACCTCAGCAGTCAACATAATCATCGTTACAACAATAAATGCGAAGGGGCTAACATTCATGAGATCACTTCCTCTGACCCAGGCCTGATCTTACCATTAGGGTATGGTATCATCTTAACAACCCAAGAAGCTTATTAGAGCCAATTCACCCAGAGGGAAACTAATTTCCAGAGAGGGAAGTCTGTTCAAGGTCACAGAGTGGCCAAATGACCCCACAATTCTGTTTCTATACCCCCAATGCTCTAAGTTGCCTTATCTAAACTGACCCAGAGCCCGCAGCCTGCTTTCAAATTCCCCTTCCCTTTTCATCTCTCCGTTGGCAATACTCCCTGGCTCTTGCCCATCCCCCTCCAAAACCCTCAGAGCACAAGGGGAAGGGGGGGGCCTACCTTCCTTTGGTAGATGGCGATCCAGTCGGTCGTGGCAAACCACTTGTGGTTCTTGATGTCATTGACCCCGTTCTTGAGGTTCCCAAAGCGTTTGGTGAGGTCCACCTGCAGGAGGTTCCGCAGCAGGTCCTTCAGGTCGGAGCTGAAGTGGGACGGGAACCGCACCTGGAGAGGCGGTAACACAGACAGATTGGGAAACTGATCTGGAGCTTGGGGAGCCCAGAACACTGCCTTCACCATCCAACTGTCTTATTGGGTGGAGGACCCCAACCAAACCAGAGTGTGCATTGGAATCCCGTTAGAACAGCTTGCTGGGCCCACTGGAGTTTCTGATTCAGGATATCGGATTCAGGTGGGGCCTGAAAGTCTGTATCTCTAGCCACTTCCTGAGCCATGCTGATGCTGCTGGAGAGGTAAGAGCTATGAGCTTCCCGTTTTATCCTTCTGTCTGCACCATGCAGCTTGTGGGATCTTAGCTCCCCAACCAGAGATTGAACCCAGGACCCCGGCAGTGGAAGTCCAGAGTCCTAACCACTGGATTGCCGGGGAATTCCGGAGGTTCCCATTTCTATTTCCTGAGAGAAGGAAACTGAGGCTCAGAAGGATTAAACAGCTTGCCCAAGATCACTCAGAGGAGCAGGGCAAGTTGGTTCCATCTGGGGTCTGCTGGACTCCAGAACTTGCATTCTTAGCCACTGCTTCCTAAGGCAGCTCTGCTAGGGTCTGGGGACTTCAGAAATATTCATGCTTCTGAGAGAAATAATTGTTTGTCTATTTCTCTCTCTGCATAGCTAAGGCTCTTCCATTCTCTAAGGCTCAGTTCAACTCTTCCAGAAACTTTCCCCAAATGCTTTGAGTCCACAGCTTTGTATGCAAGCAGTCACTGGAAGTCAACCGACTTCCAGCACTGCTCTGCCTCTTCCATGCTGTGTGACCTTGGCCACGGCCCTTAACCTCTCTGGGCCTGTGCCTGCCTCTCTGGCATGGGGCAGATATCCCAGGGTTGCATGAGGGAGATAATCCCGCTGAGGGTGCGTGGGAACTGTGAAATGCTACAAAGAAGGGAGTCACGCTCATTTCTCTCCCGCCTCGAAAGCTTCTATGGCTTTTTCTTTTTTTTTTCCCCCACTCTGGGCCATTTTCTTGGCAATTTCTGTTCTGCCTGGTGGCAGACACCTCATCTTTCCCTTTTTTAGTGACCCCACTTTGCAGGTGGTGATTCTCTCAACCTCTCTGAGAGGCAAGTGGCTAGTTCCCCAGTTCTGAGATGGATAAGACTCAGAGAAGCGAAGACATTGGCCTGAGGTTTCAAAGCCGATGGGTGGCAGAGCTGGGACTTAGAGCGAGGTCAGCCCACCTAGGCTGAGCTGGGAGCCACTCACACCATTTCCTGGGGCAGATGGAGGGATGGTTGGTCCTCCTGGTGAGGTGGGTGAGCTGCAGTCAGAGGTGGGGTCCCCAACCTCTTTTGAGACGATGCTGCCGTGTGATCTTGAACCAGACATGTCCAATCTCTGCATCTCGGCTTCCTCACTCCCTCAGAGTGGTGGGGTACGACCGAGGGGGTGCGTGGGGCAGCGGGTACTTAATGCACTCCGGGGCTCTAACGGTTCCGCCACCCCTTACCCACACCCTGCAAGTTAGAAAGTCTGCATTTGGGAAAGGAGGCAGGGCCTTATGTCCAAAGTGACTCCCTGGAGGGGTCTGGGGGTAGCGCCTGGAAACTGAACATGCTTGCTTTTTTGCTGTGAAACTTGTGAAAATTCATGCTAACGGGGCCGACTAGAGACGAGACCAGCCTCCTGGCAGGCAGGGCAGGAGTTTGGGTGAGACCTGGGGTTTTGAAAACCCTTAGGATTTCGGCACTGTGGTCCAGGATCAGACAGCGAGGTTGTGTGAAGTGGTGGCCTCAGTTAGCGTAGTGGGTGTGTCTGGCTTCACCACCCGGCCTGACTTGATCAACTTCTCGATTGTTCTTTTTCTGTTTTTCTTTGGCCGCCCCACACAGCACTCGGGATCTTAGTTCCCCAGCTAGGGATCGAACCTGTGCCCCCTGCAGTGGAAGCAAGCTCAGAGTCCGAACCACTGGACCGCCAGGGAATTCCCTAGGCTGTTCTGACAATGACGATCAGGGCTCCACAGTGAGCAGGACAGGCAGGGAAGGGTCAGGCTTAGGCCTGAGCCCCCATATCCGGGCCTCACCTTCCCAGAGACAATCTTCTCATAGATCTGGATGGGCTGGTCAGCGAAGAAGGGCGGGTAGCCAGCGGCCATCTCATAGATGAGAACCCCCAGGGCCCACCAGTCCACAGCTTTGTTGTAGCCCTGGAGCGAGAGGAGGGGAGCAGGTGAGGGGAGAAGGGTGAGGAGGGGGCCGCCGGCAGTGGAGCAGGCCTCAGAGCGGGGGGAGGGGTAGGGAGGCGCCTACTTTACTCAGGATGATTTCGGGGGCCAGGTACTCGGGGGTGCCGCACAAGGTCCAGGTGCGGCCTTTCACACGCTTGGCGAAGCCGAAGTCTGTCACCTGTGGGCACAAGAATGGGCGGTTGGCTGGGAGGGTGGGAGGGTTCAGGCTGTGGCCACCTGGGGCTGCCCCTCGCCCAGCCCAGTGGGCACCTGAATGTAGCCCTGCTGGTCGATAAGGAGGTTCTCCGGCTTCAGGTCCCGGTAGATGAGATCGAGCGAGTGCAGGTACTCAAAGGTCAGGACAATCTGGGCTGCGTAGAAGCGGGCATGGGGCTCACTGATGGGGACAAGCAGGGAGAGGATGGGTGAGAGTGGGTGGCCACACCAGCAGGACCTGCCCACCCCCTAATGGTCCAGCAGGTGGGCCTATCGAGCTGCCTCCAGCCCAGCGATCAAAATGCATCAGCAGAGAAGCCTTATTCATATACAGCCCCAAACTGGAAAGAGCCCAAATGTCCATCAACAGAGGAATGGAATCACAGATTGTGATAGATTCCTATAATGGGATCCTACCCAACACCACCACCAGGACAAACGATGAATATACCCAACAATGTGGCTGGATCACAAAACGATTATGGGAAGCAAGAGAAGAAAGGGACAGAAGAATATGAACTGTGTGATTCCATTTATATCAAGTCCAGACCCAGACCAAACACATTTGTGGTGTTTGAAGCCATAAAGGACGTTTGCCTTTGTTGGGGTGGTGAGTTGCCAAGAAAGGCATTTGAGGGAATTTTCTGGGGTGGTGGTTACACATGTGAATGCAGCTGTCAAAACTCATGGAACAGGGTATTGAAAACCTGTGCACTTTATTGTATGTAAAGTGCATATCTATATAAATAAGATAGCACAAATTTTAAAACGACATGAAATTGCCCACTTACGTGGTGACGCCTAAGTCACCGTGTTTGTTTTGTTTCGTGGTGGCTGAGACATCGTAGATTCCTCAGCTCGGGGGAACAAGGACCCACAGGGACCTGAAGAGGCCACTTCCACGGACGACACCCATGCACACCCCAGGCCCAGGGTGGCAGGGGGCGTCGGGCTCACCTGAACCTCCCGATCCGCCGCAGGTGTGAGAACATCTCCCCACCAGGCACGTACTCCATGATCATGTATAAATTGGAGTTGTCCTGTGGGAAGCAGCAGCTGATCAGGGCCCCACTCCCCAAGCCCCAGGCCCCACGTGAAGGCAGGCGTCAGACATAAAGTGACAACAATTTTGGTTCCCATGTGAAGCACGTTCCAAGCGCCAGGCACTGTGCTCACTGATTACCTGTCTCATTTCATTCTGCCCGTGAGAAAGAAGGGGCAGCCATGATCCTGCTTACGGGGGCCAAAAGTGAGGGCTGGCTAGAGGTGCATCAGGGACCTGGCTGGCATGCCTGCGCTGCAGAGGGAACTCTGTGATGGCTCCTGTCTGTGACTGTCTTGAGCAAGGCTCCTGGGGCCACAGTTTTGTCATCTGTCAAATGGGACCAGGATGGGCTACAGATTTTGTGAGTCCCCCCTCAAAATAAAAGTGAGGCCCCTTGTTAAAAAAATGATTATGAATTTCAAGATGGTGGCAACAGAGCCTTAAACAAAGCATGGGGTCCTTGTGACTGCTAGGGTCACAGGCCCCGAGGAGCCTTTGCCAACTCTCACAGTCGTGGCTTAGGACGGCACCCAAAACAGCTCACGCAGGGTGCTCGTGATGTGGTTGGAACTGTCATGGCAGCCCCACCACGATGATCCCCATTTTACAGATGAAGAAACTAAGGCTCATGGGGGTGAAGTTTCTTGCCAGGGTCACACCGCCAGGAAGTGCAAGGCTGGGATTTGAACCCAGGCTGAGCGGCAGTTTGTGGCTGTGTGTCAGGTTCTTGCTGTAAATGGATCGATGATTTTGAGGGATGTTATCCAGGTTGGGGGACTTGCCCAAGGTTATCAAGCTATCAGTTGGCAGACCCAGCTGAACTTGGGGTCTATGAGAGCCCCAGGCTGACTTGCCCTCCACCCCCGGGGGCCTTCTTCACCGCTCCCCCATCAGTGGGTCTGCCTTTTTGGGCAACCACTGGTTGTGGTTGGCTGAGCCCCAGCTCTGGGAACCCAGAGGCTGCACCACCCGGCAGTGGCCCTGGTCTGCGGCCGCTGGGACCCCACCTTGAACGAGAACTCGAGTTTGACAAGGAACGGAAAGTTGACCGCTTGCAGGATGCGCTTTTCGTTCAGGGTGTGCTCGATCTGCTTCAGCTTTACCACCTGCAGGGGTGGGAGGGGAGAGGAGCGAGGAGCGGGTGTGAGACAGCTCTTTTCTTCCCTGCCACCCAAAAGTAGATGTGCCAGGGCCGGGCTGGGTCCTCCATCCAGAATCGTTTGAGTGCCTGGGGCCTGTCAAGCCCTGGGCTGGGTGCCTGTCCCCACATGGCATGCAGTTCAGGGCAGGAACACATGAGTCACCAGGCCACAGGGGTCAGAGCTGTGGTGGGGGAAGCTTGGGGCCTGTGGATGCCCAGATAAGGCATCCGGTGAAGCCTGGGGAGTCAGAGAAGGCTTCCTGGAGGAAGGGGCAGCTGAGTTGAAACCAAACAGACAGGTGGGAGTAGCACCCAAGGGGTGGGGGATTTAGAAATACCTTCCCTGCATCTAGAGGACACCCCGCCCCCCACATCCACTCGAACCCAGGGCTAATTCCTCCTCAGCCCTCAGCTGTCCCCAGCAGCCGTCTCACACTCTCTGACAGGAGCCCTGAGGGGTATGCAATGGGAGCGTGCAGGTTTGGAAGCCCAGACGCAGAGAGGGGAAGTGCCGTGCCCAAGTTCACATGCAGCTAGTCAACATCAGTCCAGCTTGTCACACGCAGGCAGCCTGGCCCCTTGGTCAGCTCTAAGCCCCACTGCACTGGGGCTTTTTCTGCTTTGCTCACAGCTACATCCTTTGGGTCTATACCTGCACTGTCCAGTAGATTCCACACTAGCCACGTACGGTTGCTGAGTACTTGAAATGTGGTTCGTTGACTGGGGAACCAAGCTTAAAATTTGAAGTATCTAAAATGAAAATTTAGGGCTTCCCTGGTGGCGTAGTGGTTAAGAATCCACCTGCCAACGCAGGGGACACGGGTTTGAGCCCTGGTCTGGGAAGATCCCACATGCCGCGGAGCAACTAAGCCCGTGCGCCACAACTACTGAGCCCGCACGCCACAACTACTGAAGCCCTTGCGCCTAGAGCCCGTGCTCCGCAACAAAGAGAAGGCACTGCACTGAGAAGCTTGTGCACTGCAACAGAGAGTAGCCCCTGCTCTCTGCAACTAGAGAAAGCCCGCGCTCAGCAACGAAGACCCAAAGCAGACAAAAAGAAAAAAAAAAAAAAAAAATATATATATATATATATACATGTAAAATGAAAATTTAGGGACTTCCCTGGCAGCACAGTGGTTAAGAATCCACTTGCCAATGCAGGGGACACGGGTTTGAGCCCTGGTCTGGGAAGATCCCACATGCTGTGGAGCAACTAAGCCCGTGCGCCACAACTACTGAGCCTGCGCTCTAGAGCCTGTGAGCCACAACTACTGAGCCCATGTGCCACAACTACTGAAGCCCTCGCGCCTAGAGCCTGTGCACCGCAAAGAAGAGTACCCCCTGCTCGCTGCAAGTAGAGAAGTCCATGCACAGCAACGAAGACCCAACTCAGCCAAAAATAAAGAAAGAAATAAAGAAATTTAAAAAAAAGAAAATTTAAAAACTGATACTTGGCACAGTTACCAGACAACTTTCAAGCCTGTTTGGAACAACCTGGGCTATGTGAATCTGCTTTCTCAATTTCTCTACTTTTTCTTGTCTTTGCAGTGAAAATTAACATCTGAATGGAGATGTGTTATATGTGTAAAATGCACGCTGGATTTCTAAGACTTAGTACGGAAAAAAAGAATGTAAAATGTCTCATTAAGGATATTTCTACACTGGATACATACATTTAAATGATACTGGATACATACATACATACTGGCTTAATTACAACATATTGTTAAAATGAATTCTGCCTTTTTTAAACTTTTAAAACTAGGATTCTAGGGAATTCCCTGGTGGTTCAGTGGTTAGGACTCCGTGCTCTCACTGCCGAGGGCCGCGGGTTCGATGCCTGGTTCGGGAACTAAGATCCTGCAAGCCACGCAGTGCTACCAAATAAATAAATATAAATAAAATGAGGATTCTAGAAAATTTAAAACCATATGTGGCTTGTGTGATATGTCTCCTGGATGGTGCTGCTCTAGAGCATCGCCTGGCAAAAAGTAGGGTTTCAAAAATATTTACAGGGGCTTCCCTGGTGGCGCAGTGGTTGGGAGTCCACCTGCCGATGCGGGGGATACGGGTTCGTGCCCCGGTCCGGGAGGATCCCACATGCTGCAGAGCGGCTGGGCCCGTGGGCCATGGCCGCTGGGCCTGCGCGTCCGGAGCCTGTGCTCCGCAACGAGAGAGGCCACAACAGTGAGAGGCCCGCGTACCGCAAAAAAAAAAAAAAAAAAAAAAAAAATTTACAAAGGGCAGGGGGTGGTGTGATGAATTGGGAGATTGGGATTGACATATATACACTAATATGTATAAAATGGATAACTAATAAGAACCTGCTGTATAAAAAAATAAAATAAAATTCAGAAACAAAATATTTACAGAAGGAAGGTCTGTGTAAACATCACTACCCCCAGGAAGACTTCTGGCTTCCTCGATACAGGCTAAGTGTCTGAGCCCGTGTGGGCTTTACATCTTAGGGTACTTTTCCTCCTGGGGAAAGCTTCCCGAAGGCAGCATGGTACCCTTCCCGCCCCTGGGTCTGGCACATTATGGAGGCTCAGGAAATAGCTGGTAAGTGGGTAGGTGGGAAGACCACTCCAGGTGGTGGGAACAGCCCAGGCAAAGCCCTGGTGGCTGGGACCAGGGCCTTGTGGCAGGGCTGGGCTCACCTTCTGTTTGTCGAGGATCTTCATGGCAAAGTGGTTCCCGGTCTCCTTGTGCTTCACCAGCATCACCCGCCCGAAGGAGCCCGTGCCGAGGGTCTTGATTCGTTCAAACTGATCCAGATGGGCTGTATTCTGTGGGCACAAGGGTCTGGAGGGTCAGGGACCACCCCCCACCCCCACCCCGTCTAGCCTGCTAGGCCGAAGTTTGGGGTGTTCCCTCTGCAACCAGCAGAGGGGGCCCTGGGGACCAGGTGGAGCTAGGGGGGTGAGGACAAGGGGTGGAAAAACAAGATGGCGGAGGGTACATTCCTCAAGGCTGGTGGCAGGGGCCAGATCCGGCCCTGGCCTGGGGCCCAGGAGCTGCTGGCAGCTGCCTGGGGGGCAGGGGCTGCCAGTTGGACGGGATTGGTGGGGTGGGGGAACCTGGCAGTGAGTGACCAGGTGCCCCCATGGGCATCTAGGGAGAGAATGAGGGCAGGTCTGGAGCCCTCCACAGGGCCGTAAAATCCTAGCCACGGCACAGGGATGCAGTTGAGGGGCAGGGGGCTGTCAGCTATCCCTCCCAGGGCTCTGTACCCAGAGGGCTTACCTGAGCGGGATTTTCCCATTTTTTAAGAAAATCTTCTTTGGCTTTGGCTAAGAATTCTTTCACTGAAAGGAAAAGAGGAGGGAGTGAGATGGAGACCCCATCTTGTTGGCGCGGGCCTGGGCTATTCCTGGGGAGAGGCCGGTTTGTGGAAAGTGGGGTGCAGTCGTCTCAATCCCGAGCCTGACCTTCTCCCAGTGCCTTCGGGTGTCCTGGCTGAGTCTGAGGGTAGCCTGGTGGGGGGGCCCTGATCTGGGCTGGGGTCTGGGGTCTCCTTTCCTACAGAGAGGTGGGGTCCAGCCTCAATTCTGTCCCAAATGGGGGACAGGGCAATTCGGGGGTCACTCTCAGGGGGACAGAGAGTGGCGCCCAGGCCGGCCCACCCCCACTCGCCCCAGTTCTGACTGACATTCCAGGGCCAGGGGACGACGCCAGCCGAGGTATTTATAGCCTCGGGATTTGGCTGTTCCTCTGGCCCCTTCTCTGGGGAGGCCGGCCCAGGGTGGAGGCCTCTGGGGCTCGGGTAGCAGGCGCCCTTGGGGGGTTCAGCTGTTGCCTTGGCCCCCGGCTGGCTCCATTCCCACCTTTGCCAATGGAGGGGCCCTCGTTCCAGAGCTCGCTCAAGGGAAGCCTCGCCTGATGCCTGCCCCCTACAGGCCCTTCAGCACCCCAAGGCGAACATCACCATCTGGCTAACATTGAAGACTTCCTGGCGGACCCTGGGCTTGCTGCTTTGCGTCCACTATCTCATTTGGTTCACGTGTCAACTTTCATTTTAACCATTCTGTTTACCACCCTAGGAAACTGAGGCCTGAAAACAGGCATTCCTGCCCATGTGGAGAGGCAGCCCGGCAAAACAGTTAAGGGCCAGGACTCTGGGATAAGATCAAGTTCAGATCCCAGCCTGGTCCCTGATGAGCTATGTGACCTTAGGCAACTGATCGCACCTCTGGGCCTTGGTTTTCCTCATCTGTAAAATGGGGATAATAATAGTAATGACCTGGTGGGGTGGTTGTGAAGACCGAATGAGTTAATCTTGGCAAAGGGGGTTTGGATGGTGGCCGGTACAGGGGTTAGTGCCATATAAATGTCAGCTATTAATTTTGCTTTTAAGTAGTTTTTAAAATGGAGGTATAAAATACAGGAGGAGCACTGAGTGCTCAAATCTTAAATGCTCAACCTGATGGATTCTTACGGTATGGATGTGTCCTTGTAACCGCCCCCGGGGGTCAGGCGCGCTGTTGTTCAGGGACCCTCCCTGTGTGCCAGCTCTGTGCTGAGTGCTTTCCATGCTTAATTCCTACACTGATGGCTCAGAGCTGCTATTACTCTCATTGTACCCATGAGAAGACTGGTCTCAGATCACTTCCCGGACCCCACTGCCCACGGGGTTAACTGCTTTGCTTCTGACTGGTTGCAGGGCACCGGGATGGCCCATGGACAGATCTGTCCTCAACCCTGATGTTCCTGGGACGGATGCCACCCTGAGGGGTCCTGCACACTGGTACTTTGGCCTTGCCTGTCAGATATCTGCCTATCTCACCCATATGCAGTGCCAGGAATCCCCACAGCCTTGTGGGTAGCCACCCCCCCGCCCCCATCACCCGCAAGGCTCTCCCTCAGCATCTGCAGAGAAGAGCCTTCCGTGGAGCTGCAAGCGTGGCAGATGGAGGAGAGACTGTGGGCTAGGAAAGCCCTACAAAGAATGACCAGGCGGAGAGGGGGTGGTCAAGGAATGGCCAAGAGTCCTAGGCTGGTGCCTGGCTGAGCCACCAACTGTCTGAGGCCTCCCTGAGCCTGGGGGCTGCACCACATCCAATGCTTTCTCTGGCAGAATCTTTCTTGACACACAACACATTCCTTGGAAACCTCCGAACGTACACACTGAATTCTGGATGACGGTGGGGGTGAAGGCACCCTCTTGGGTTTCTACCGTCGTCACTCACCCAGAAAGGCAGAGAGAAGCGAGAGTAAGAGGAATCCAGGAGAAAGCCTGGTCCTGCTTCCTCTTTTGCTCTCAGCGAAATCCCTGAGAACTGCCATGTCCTGTTTTTCCCAACTTGGTGGGTCTGTCTGTCTGCTGACCCCACTAAGAGGCTCCACACGGTGCCTTGATTCTGACACAGCCCTGTTCTGGCCTTTCGAAATGCGGAAGGGCCCAGGCTGTGTGCTCTCTGGTGCCATCAGCTTGCCAGATTTGGGGATGGGGCACAGGGTGTGGCAGTACCAGAAAGAGTGGGCAGATAAAGAGGGATAATGATGGGGGGAACCCCAGCCAGGAGCCCCCATACTCACCTCTGCTTCCTGCCTCTTCCAGCAGAGGGCAAAATGGGGGGTAGAGTGGGATGGGGTGATCTGGGGCCCATCTACCCCTGGCCAGCGAGGCTCTGCTTAGGTGCCCAGAGGGTGCAGTGCAGGTAGCCCAGGAAACGGACAATCACATGGCCCCAGAGAAGCAGCTGCAGCCACAGCTTGGAAGGTGGTCTCTGAGTCCCCATCCCAGCCTCTACCTGACCCCAGATCCATCCCAGGCCTCCCTAAGCTCTCCCTGGAACCTTCCCTTTGCAGGGAAACCAGGAATACGCAGAGCCTCTGAGCTGGCTTCCTCGGGAAGGCCTCGGGGGACAGGGGAGGAGGAGCTGGTTGCCAGGGAAGCATTTAAAGGTACCTGCTCCCGCTGGCCAAGGTTTGTAAAGGCCCCTCCTTGGCAGGAGGTGGCGGGAAGATTGTCCTGAGGGTGTCCCTCCTCAGGCTGGCCTGCCTGCCCTGGGGGTGGGGTGCTAAAGCTAACTTCCCGTTCCAGGGGCTACACTGCTCCCGGGCTGCCAGGCCCTGCCTTTCTCAGTGGGTGCCGGACTACCCTGAGGATGACACCCAATGTGCCCAGGGCAGTGCCCACTGGGCAGAGGGGAAGGAGTTAAGGCTCAGGCCCAGGCAGCAGCTGGGTTCTCCCTGGGGGCCAAAGAGGCCCCAGAGCTCCGTTAATTAGCAGAAAGAGCAGCTGGAGAGAAAGGCGGGAGTTGGGGGGGGGGGCAGTGAGAGCTACCCTATCTCCTCCCCCAAGTGCTCTTTGAACCTGGAGCCCCCAAATTCTGCTACTTTGAGAAAGAAATGGGTACATCTGACTTTGTCTTGCTTCTATGCAGGGGCGGAGAGGGGAATGGCATCCTGGGATGTCCTTGGCCTCTATCAAACCTTGCCCTGTGCTTGGCTCTGCTCTCAGCCATGCAAGTCCAAACCGGAAACGAAATGCTAAACCCCGGGGTGGGGGAGGGGGAGGCAGCCTTGACCATCTTCCTCCTTCTTTCCAGATCCCAAAAGAAGTGGAGGGTCAGTGGCAGCTTCTCCCGAGAGTGCCTGGCACCCATGGCCCCTGCTGACAACAGGAAGTGGCAGAGAAGGGAAACCCAGCTGGCTGCTGTCTTTAGAGCTTGTCAGCCGGCCCATGTCTCCCACAGGAGGGGTGCCAGCCTCCACCGTGGTCCGGATTCAATTGGAGCTCACAGAGAGAGCATCCCTCAAAAAGCCAGGGCCCCATCACGAGGCAGGAGCCCAGCCTCAGACCCCCCCAGACAACAATCTCAGGACCTGCTGCTCCCCGAAACCTGGTTGTCCTGGAAATTCTGGGGCCGGAAAACCAAGCCCTGGACTGGACCATCCCCCAGCCTGAGCTGGACCCCAACACTGGACTGGACCGACCCGCAGTCTGATGGACCCTCATTCTATACTGGGCCACTGTCCATTATGACGTGGACTCCATCACTGAGCTGGACCAACTCCCAATCTGAGCTGAACCTCAACACTGAGCTGGACTACCCCACTGCCTGGCTCTGAGCTGGCCCCGCTCTGGGTGACCATCCCCTCCGTGTCTGAACTGAACCACCCATCTCGCCTGCTCTTCCCCAGGCCCCCCAGCTCAGGGTTGTTAGTAAGGGAGGGTTTCTAGGGCCAGCCAGGGGTCCACAGACTTTTCCTCTTCACCTGTTCCCTAAACTCTACTGCAGTCCTTCCCTGACTTGAGTGTCAGAGAGTGCCTGGTAAGTTGCTATAGCAACAGGGCTCAGCCTCACCATAGCTGGGGCTGGAAGCCATCACTCAAGTCTTCCTCTCAGGGCACCAGGACTATGGTGGCTGGGAAGGCTCATGAGACCTGCTGCACCAGCTTGGCTGCCCATCCCCAGAGCCCTGCCTATAAGGGGAGCCAGGGAGTTGCGGGGTGGTGTCAGGAAAAGAAACCCAACCTGGGGCCAGTGGGTGCAGGGAAGGGGCAGAGAGGACCCTCAAGCTTCTGTAAGCCTGGTTGGGCTAAAGGAACAGCTGCCTTGACAGGACCCTCTTGGGCACCCATACAACTGCCAACGCACAGACAGTGTTTGGCCCTCTGGGACTTCTGCAGTAGTTAGAGGGCCACAATTCTTCCCATTTAGGGACCTCTTGGGGGGCAGTTCTCACTCTCGGAGCCTGGATCTGCTTGTCCCTGGGAACTGGGAGGGGGGGTGATGGTATCTGGAGGGCTCCTTCTCACCAGACCTGTCCCTTCTCCCATGGACCAGCTCTCAGGGGTGCCTTTGGTCAGGGCAGCCAAGGCCTGAGCCCCACTTGGCCGCCTGTCCCAGGGCCTCCTGAGGCCACTGCCCTCTCTCAATTCCTCCAGGTTGCTCAGGGCCCAGGGCTTGGTCTTGTTTTTCTCTGCCCTCTTAGCATCTTACCCAGGCCCCTGCCAATGGCTCTGGCAACTTTGGGTACAGATTTCCCTCACCCCACCCCAGGGCTCATTCTGGATCCCTACCCTCTTGGGAGGAAGCCAATGCTGTCCTGCCCCGGCATGGAGCCGGTAGTATAGGGGGCTGCGGGATGCTGAACTGGTGCCTACTAAGGTTCGGTCATCTTCCTTACTTCAGTAGGGCTGACATCTGGCAGATGAAATTCAGGTGCCCCCTGCAGGCTGGCCTGGCTACTACTACCCCACCCCCAGCCGACCCTAGTTACGAGAAGGCAAATTTTGTCTTAACTCCATCCTCTCAGAATTGGAGATTTGAAGTGAAGAGGGGCTCCCTTCCTCATCCTATTTCCTTCTCTGAGAGCCCCTGCAAGCCTCTGGAAGGAAGTACAGCTTAGGGCCTTTCCCAAAGTGTGACATAGGTCCCACTGGCGGGGCATGAAATGATTTTAGGGATGTTTCACTTTTCTAGTTACATTGTATTTTAATGCATATCAGGGAGAATATCACTGGCATAGCAATCCCGTGATTTCATTTATAATATTGCTTAGGACAGATCAAAATTTACATCTGAACAAAAGTGAGTCAAAATTTTTATTTAAGTTAACAAAATAGAAGTGAATATAGTAAAAATCAGGGAGGCGGCTTGAGAATGTGTGAGTTGGGAAACCCTGGGGTCCAGGAAGTTGTCTGGTAGGTGGATCTGGATGTGAATCCTGCCTCTGTGGCATCATCTATGTCAAACTCAGAGAGCTTGCTGGGAAAATTCAGATAACAGCCCGCTATGAAAAATCACGCGAGCAGATAGATCTGTGGAGACCATTTAGCCTGGCACATCCTAGATGCCCAATAAACAGTGGCTCTATTTCACCTTGATAGTCCACTCCTGGGTGTCCGGACTGTGCTCTGAATCACTGGTTCCTTCCGAAGCCTCTGATCTTTTTCTTAGGGCTCCTTTTCCTTGTGTGGCTTTCCACCCCCACTCCCCACTGCATGTGTTTGATACGCCTTGAAAGTTTTCCAGGACTATGTCATCTCCCCAACTTTCAACTGAGCCACTGCAATGTACAGCTGCCTGCCTCCACCTTCCACCTCTCAGCCGGTCTCACCTGCTGGGGGCCCGGCCCCTCCCCCTCTGCCTAGTCCCCTCCAAGCTCATGCCCAGACCTTTTTTGGTCACTACCCACCTGCTCCTCTGTCATCAAGCTCTCAGCTACAGGCACTTGCCTTCCCGTCCCCCACCCATCGGTGACATGTCGGGCCTCTCCATGGTTGCTCAGTGACTCTGAGTTCTGCCATTTGAGTCTGGGTGGGAATAAAGTTCCCTGGCTTTCATGCCTGGGTCTTTCTGGGAGGGAGCATTCGGGGAACACAGACACTGGGGTTTGAGACCAGTAACTGGGAAGAGCATATTTGGATGTGGCCATTCCTTTTCAACTCTATTTCTGGGTAACTGGAAGGGGATCCTAGCTGAGGTCCAGCTTTAGGCCTGGAGTGATGACAATTTAAGAGCTGAAGGACTTGAGGATGGGGCTGGAGACCATTTCTGAAGGCACTTCCAGATAAAGAATCTCTTTCCCCGGCTGGCTGGAAAAGGCCAATATATTTGGGAGCTGAGGGGGAAGTAGTCCCTTCTCTGGCTGAACGCTGGGAATGATCAGAACCTGTTTGTCTCCTGGCAAAGCAAGTCATTAGATGTCAACCACTTCTCTTCCCAACTGCCATCCCTTGATACCTCCTTCTCACCATCCCAGCTCAAGCTGAATGAGCCTTGCTAAACCCAGACCCTCTTCATCCTCTACTTTTCATCCCAAGCCAGGAGCGGGTGAAGAAGCCTGGGGGACTGGGTGAATGACAGAGCCTCAGTTGTGAAACAACCATTTATTGAAGGGCCCTCCAAGGAGCCTAGAGCTCACGGAACAGCAGGAGATGGGAAGGGGCTCTCTGCTGACACCACCCTCCCCCCGCCCCAACCCCGGAAAGAGGATGCAATGAATTCCAGCAAGATCGGCTCAAACTTGGCTTTTGAAGCACAGAAGTAGTTCTCTAGGTTCATAAACAGTCTGCTACCCCAGCCAGGGACAGACGCTTGCTTGGAGAAGGAGGCACAGCAGAGAAGCAGAGTGACAGAGTGAGAGAGAGGGGCAGAGGGACCCAGAAAGATCCTGTCCCCCATGCCAAGTGACACAGAAGAGAAAAACAATGCTGGAGGTGGCTCTGGGAAGTGCTCAAAGGGGACGGAGTGGGTTTGGAGGGGGGCTGTGATAAGGTGAAGAGGGGAAGGGCAGGAGAAAGATGGCGGGGGCTGGAGGGGGGTAGGGGTGTGGTCACCAAGTGGCCAAGGTCCCTGCGGGGTGGAGGCATACCCCATAGCACTCCCAGACTGGCAGAGGCCTGGGTCGGGGTTTGGCAGTGGGTCGCATCTGTGTAAGAGGTGAGTGAGGAAGTGGAGGGATTAGAATCTGGGGAGAGGGACCAGGAGAGGAGACAGTGGGGTGGTGACAGGGCCCCATGTGGGGCCCCAGCGGTCATACGTACCATGGTTGGCAGTGACAGCTGGGGGGGAGCACAGTCTTTGCAGTGGGGGGCGGTCTTTGGCAAGGGGGCTCCTACGGGCCATCTGCGGGCCTTGGGCCCCAACCTTGGACAGGCAGGGGAAGGGGCGCTGAGGGGTAAGCGGAGAGAAATGGGGGGGCGCGTAGGGGGAGGGGCCAGGCAGTGATGGATAGGGAGGGGGCTGGCAGCGCGGGGCCGGGATCGGGGTCACGGCCCGGGCACTCACCGCTCTCTTGCTCGCTGCCCTTCTTGGCCGCGGCGGCGTTGCCCATCGCGGCGGCGGCGGCCGGGGCCGGTCCCGGAGCTGCGGCGCGGCGGGTGCTAGAGGCGGCCCGCGGCCCCGGAGCGCGCTGGGCGGCGGCGGCGGCGGCCCCTCGGGTTGGCTGCGCTGGCTGCGGCGCCGCGACCCCCGCCCAGCCCCTGCTTCCCGCGTCTCTCCGCGCCCGCCCGCCCGGGAACCTCAGCCCAAGTCCGCTGCTGCTGTCCGTGACGCCCCCGCAGCCCGCAGCTCATTGGCCTAGGCCGCCCTGACTGACGGGGCTGCGCCGCCGCCCATTGGTTCTCCGTGACCCTCCCGTGCTGCCATAGGCTCTCGGCCCCATGACTCGCCCCTAGGACGCCTGGCCACTCGCGCGCTTGCGAGGCCCCAGCTGGGCGGGCCTACGCGTCTGATTGGCCGAGGCTCGCGACAGGGCCTGGGGTCCGCCCAGAGAGGCCGCCAATTGGCGGAGGCGCGCTGTCCGGCAAGCCCCCGGCAGAACGTTCAGTGTCAATCCGGGGGTGAGAGGGCGGGGCGGAGGTGCAGTCGGCTGCCCGGGCCCGCCCGGCGGGGCGGCGGAGGCTGGCGGGCGGCGGCGCCGCGCTCCGAGGCCCAGAAGGCGATCCAGGCGGGCGCTCGCCCGGGTCCGTGCGCGCCGCAGTCCCCCGCCCCCGCTCAGTGCTGCAGCGGCTGCCGGCCAGCCAAGGTTGGCGCCGCGGCCCCCCCACCCCAACCCCGGCGCAGCCGCTGTCCACCTGCCAGCGGGGGAGGGGCGCGGCGAGCGCCGCGGGTCATAGGTCTCCGGGCCGCCAGCCGTCGTCATTCATAAGGCCTGGCGCAGGACAGCAGCAGCAGGCCCAGGGGCCATGCCGGCGTCCTCCTGGGTCTCCCTCAGCTACAGCCCGAGCTTCGGGAGGATGCTGCGCTCCGGGAGGGGGGCGCTCAGTAGCCATCTCTTTGCTGGGTGCCCACGCTGGGCTCATGCCAGTAGTAAGAGCTGGCACTTGTTAAATACATTACTTCGTACCACACTCCTGTCATGTAGGTACTAGTCTCATCACTCCCATTTTACAGATGAGGAATCTGGGGCACAGCCAGACTGAGGATTCCCTCTGTCTGGGCAATGCAAAAGGAACCTCTTCTCCTGGAGCAGAGGAGTGCAAGATAAGCCCTTTTTTCAGGGTGCCCTTTAAATACAGCCTGAGGACGGTCAGTTTCCCATTGCCACATGTCTGACATTCAGGGCCAGATCATCCTGCGCTGGGGTGGAGGTGGGGGGCTGTCTTGTGCACTATAGGGTGTTTAGCAGCATCTCCAGTCCCTCTACCAACGGCACGCCAGTAGAACTTCCCTCTCTTCTGGCAGTTGTGACAACTAAAACCATCTCTAGACATTGTTGAATGTGCCCTGCGGGGCAAAACTGCCCCCAGCTGAGAACCACTGAAGTAGAGGAAGGCCCAAACAGGAAGTGACACGATGGGCAGGAGACTGGATGAGCCAGCTCTCCTTGGCTTGGGCAGGCTAGCTCGTCTCAGGTCTACAAGCCAATTCACTGCTCTGCCTCTGGACTTGTATACAACCCGCACCCCACCCAGCAGCTGTCTGGACCTATGTTCCTAAGTCCACCACAGTCTCAGGGAGGGAAGAGTCTATGTTTTTCTGTGAATTGTGGGGAAATGGCTCATCAGCCAAACCACTCCACCTGGGGCTGTGGAGTTACAAAGTAAGGCTAAGTAAAATTTAGTATAAGTGTTGCTGTGTGTATCCTTGGAGCACAATGTTAACTAATTTCTGTGGGTCAAGGTCAAAGTCTGAAAAATCACTGGTTATGTATGCTCTATCTACAGAACAGCTGGGTTGCTTAAGTTTTGACAAAGAAAAACCCCTCCCTGGACCTCAGTCTGGAATACAACTATAACAAGCAAGACTAGAGTAAGAAGCTGAACAAGCGGACAAGGAGCAGTCAACCTACTGGCTGGGGAAGGAGGCTGCCCGGTCATGAGGAGAGATGGACAAAACTGCCTCAGTCTACCCAAGACAAAAGCAGAAACAGTCTAGATGAAGTGCTTTTTATTTTTAGACCAACCAAACATATTTAACATAAAAACCTTTCAATAGACAAACTACCATCACAACAGCATCCACGTAGCAGCGAGGGGATGCGGGCAAGGGTGGGGAGCGTGGTGGAGGGGGGAAGGTTTTCAGGCTCCCTCCTGCTTCTCTTGTCTGCACCGTGGCCTCTGAGAGCATGAGGTCTTAGCAGAGGGCAGATCAAGGCAGCCAGAAGCAGAGGGGCCCTGATACCGATACTGAGACAGAGCACAAAAGGCCCCTCCAACATACCATCTTCCCACAAGGGCAGCCTCCAGGGAAAGCCAGATCCAGCTGGGAGGCAGCAGGAAGGTGGCTGCGACTGAGGGGAGCATCAACCATCCCTTCTCAGCATCCTGCTGACCACCCTTCTGGGAACAGAGTTTTCCAGAGGGCTACTGGATTGAAAAGACCTAAAAGTCATCCTAGGGGGACGGAAATTGTGTCCGAGTCCACCTTCTACCAAGGCTCCTGGCCTGTGACTCCAGAAAGCTGGGTGGGTCTGCTCAGATGTTTGGGAAGGAAAATGAATGACAGAGCCTTTGGCCCAACAGGGCTGAAGCCTTGCCAGGCATAGACCAAGAAATCCTCAAGGCAGGCCAGGGAGGTCTGTGGGAAGAGCTTTGGGTCAACGGTACTTCTGGAGTGCAGTGGCACAGTGGCCCACAGGTGGAGTTTATAATGTGTGTGGAAGCGAGAAAGGACACGAGAGAGAAAGAATGAAGAACTGAAGTACCTGCTTCTTTCAGGCCTGGGCAGTAGAGGTGAGATGATCCTCTGGGCCGGGGCTGGGAGAGAGAGACCTGAAGCCCCTTCCTTCCTTGGTGCCAAGTTTGACTGGCCTGGATATAGTTGATGGCCCCAAAGTCCTCCACGTGGCCTCCCTGAGACTCTCTGGTAGGCCCGGCTGCCCCCTCCAGATGTGCCAGGAGACTGGCCCGCAGTCCCAACTGGGCCCAGGTAGGGCCTAGAGTCCCACAGTTAGATGCAGTCCATGGAGTTCTCAGGGAGCAGCCCAGGGATGCAGCCAGGGAGACCTAAGCCCTTGATGGGAGTGCAGCTGAGGGGGAAGCCACAGCCCAGGGCTGGGTCGTGGTTCTCTATGGTCTCCAGCCTGTCTGTGTTGTTGTCCCAGTTGATGTGGAAGCGGGTCACCCGGGGGTTTGAGGTCAAGATGTTCCGCTGGAGCTGGGGCAGGAAAAGGAACGTGAACCCTCGTTAGCATGCCCTCGCGTTACTCCCACACAGCAGGGCGCTCTGAGATCCCGCCCCAAGCCCAGGAAGAGCAGACCTTGTTTATTCCATCCCCACCAACAATATGTGTAGAACTCCAGGGAATGCCTGTGCACCGTGATTTAGGGCCGGGGCCTATCTAGTCTTGATTCTGCGAGGCAAAATTCTGAGAAACAAAGACCTTTCTCTTTCCTGTTCTAGCCCGGCGCTCCAAGAGCTGAGCACTACTTGAAAACCTTAAGAAGTGACCTTGGCTCCCAATTCCAACGACTCAACTACCCCCAGGTGCCAAGGAGCCAGCCTGTCTGAAGCAGGAAGTGTGGAGAAAGGACCCACCTGAGAGAAGTCTGGCTTTAGGGGCGGGTTCTCCCGCAGCTCAGGGTTAGGGTACTCATTGTTGACGTAGTAGCCCACTCGGATGAACTCCTGTCCGTGGTAGGTGCAGGTGATGAGGACCACAGTCACACCCACGGCGTCAGTCTCAGGGATGAGGGATGGGTTGGGGGCATCGGCCTAGGGGAAACACAGGCTGGGCCTTAGCACTGATTGCCAGTCACACCTTGACCGGTAATACGATTCTCAAGCAACGTATATTTACTGAGCCAAAAGTATGGGTCTCTGCCCTCTGCCCTGAAAACCCTCAGGGGTTTTCAATCCAGTGGTGAAGACAGAATCAATCACACAAATGCCTGTAAAGTGCCGAATGTGACAGGTGCCATCAAAGAGAAGTACATGGTGCTGAGGAGGAGTGTAGTAAGCAAGGGGGAGAGCGGTATAAAATGAGGCTGAAGAGGTGAGCAGGTAGGTACCAGTCAGTTAAGGGCTTGGGAAAGACTGAGAATGTTTAGCAGGAGATAAGTGTGGCATCACTCCTGCCATCTGAAAAGACGACCCTGGAGGCCAGTGGAGCTGCGATAGGAAGAGGGCTAAGTGGGAGCAGGGAGACTAGGCAGGAGGCTACAGAGGTCATCCTGGAGAGAGGACAGTGGCTTAGATCAGGCAGTAGAGAAGGAGAGAGAGTGGACAGATGCGGGGTGTGTTGTTAAGGACAGGATCGGCTATATGACTGGTGCAAAATGAGACGAACACAAATGAAAACACAAGGGACTTCCCTGGTGGTTAAGAATCCGCCTGCCAATGCCGGGGACACGGGTTTGAGCCCTGGTCCGGGAAGACCCCACGTGCTGCGGAGCAACTAAGCCCATGCGCCACAACTACTGAGCCCATGCTCTGCAGCGAGAGAAGCCACCGCAATGAGAAGCCCGTGCGCTGCAACGAAGAGTAGCCCCCGCTCGCCACAACTAGAGAAAGCCTGCACGCAGTAACGAAGACCCAACACAGGCAAAAAAAAAAAAAAAAAAAAAGCAACAAACAAACAAATGCAAACACGAGGCCTCGTGTTCAAAAATTAGTAAGTTTCAGCCAGTGACAGCAGAACATCATACCAAGAGTGGGGCCCAGTGTGACTGCATGGGTCGCATGCCTAGGAAGCCGGTCCTGGCTGTGGAGTAGGTTAGGTGGATTGGATATGGGTGGGTGAGGGCTTAGATGATGGGATGAGGTTGCTTAGATTGGGGCGGGAATAGCCAAGACCAGGTAAGTGAATGGATTTGAGCGGAGGCTCTCAAACTTTAGTGTGCTTAAGAATCACATGATACCCGCACTTCTGACAACAACCCCTGTGATGCCGGATTAGAGAGCTACTTAGCAGCTACAGTGGATCCTCATTATTTATACACTCCGTATTTGCCAATTCGACTACTTGCTACAATGTATTTGTAACCCCCAAATCAATATTCAGGGGCTTTCACGGTCATTTAAGGACATGCAGAGCAGGGGTGGGTAGAACCAGGCAGTCTCAGACTGTAAACACGTCTTTTTTGCGGTCTCAGGGCCACGGTTTCTGCATTTTTGTTGGTAATTTTGCTGTTTAAAAGGGCCCCAAAGCGTAGTGCTGAGTGCTGCCCTGTTTCTAAAAGCAAGAAGGGATGTACTTCATAGAGAAAACGTGTTAGATAAGCTTTGTTCAGCCATGAGTTATAGTGATGTGGGCCATGCGGTCAATGTGAATAAATCAACAATACAAAATAAGTTGTCTTTAAACAGAAAAACATAAAACAAGATTATGTACTGACTGGTTGATAAAAATGTGACTCGCAGGAAAATAACGCTGTATTTCCTCTAGGGGCAATGATTTAGTATTCACTAATTCACTAATTCAGTGTCTGCAGCAACTTTACAGAACATAACTCCCGTGAGTAATGAGAATCAACTGTAAATCAGTGGCTCATGGTAACAGTTACGACACAGCGGTGGAGGAGCGGGAGGTGTCTGAAGTACCTTTGAGAGAGGTCAGACAGTGCTTGAGAGCAGAGCTAGGATTTGAACCTGAACTTTGACCAATGAACCATTCTGTGTGCTTTTGGGTAGAAGAGGATATTTCTAGGCGTCAAGGCCTAAGGCCTAGTCTTTCTTACCTGAAAGACGAACATGTGTCTCCCTGCTGGGACAGGGCCCACCAGCACTGAGTCTAAGATTTGATCAAACTCCTCACTCTCGGCTGAGCCAACGTAAATGATCTTCCATTCCAGGTCTGCAAGGATACAGGGTGTCAAGAACTGAAACAGCTTGACAGCAAGAAGGCTGGGAAAGGGCCTCCTCATGTTAGTTTTGGATAGGTCCTTAATATACTGATAGGTTTTTATTCTCAAGGACACCTGACACCCGCTGGGCACTAAGTGCCAGGCACTGCGGTCCCGATCACTGGGGCAGGCGCGAAGCTCTATTTCCGGTGGGGAAATTTCTCCTGTGGGCCTAGCTTTGCCAGGCGACCTTGACTCGGCACCTCTGGGGAAACTTGGGCCTCTCAGAGCCTGAGGGTGAACCGTATGGCAGAGGTTGAATTAAGAGCCACATGACAGAGGCGTGGAGGCGTGCTGGCGTGCTGAGGAGGGAACAGCAGGGAGTTGGGCCATTTGAGGGCCCTGCCCACTGGGTGCCAGGATAGGAAGCAGCATCCTCTTTCACACACAGGGACCAGTGCCACTGAACTGAGTAGATCCCTCGACAACTGGGGCAGGGCAGCAGACTGCAATCCAGTAGGACAGCCAGCCGGCAGGAGGGGAAGATGAGGTCGCTGGGGGAGCCAGCCAGTCCCCAGGTCCTCCAGACCCAGCACCAAGTCATGCCTGCTCTCAGACATTAGGGCAACAGCGACTCAGTCAACAAATATGGCATCATACGGCCATCCTCTGAACCCCAATTTTCTTGCATCCCATCCAGTCGGGGACTCACATTCCTGGGTATGTTCCGACAAGATAAAAGGGCAAGTGCTCAATGAGACCCTGCCCGTCCATCACAGGAAATTCCCAGTGACTGCGGCCTCTTGCAGGAGGTCCAAGTGTATCAGGGGCAAGGTCATGCTACTACATGGAAATTTGGCAGGAGACCTGAAACTTATTTTAGGTTCTTTGAAATTACACAACCTATGGCTCCAGCAGCTGGGGGAAGTTTCACAAGCTGTGATTTTCACAGGAAGCAAACTGTCTTAGAAGCTGCCCTGTTCCTTGGTCTAGTGTCCCACAAGAGCACCCAACTTTGGAAGCACAGCAATGCCCGGCCATGACTATGGAGGTTTGTCACCAGGGCTCCGTGCCCTTTCTCAATACACTGGCCTCCTGTCCTTCTGCAGCTGACACCCAGGCCTTCTACTCAGGGACCCTAACAGATCTGTAGGAGGTGGTGGCCATTGGGCTCACTGGGGTTCAGTCAAACTCCAGTCTCTTATTATTTGCAGGGAGGAGTTAAGTTTACTAATTTATTTTATTTTTTTTTTTTACTAATTTATTTTTATTACAAGTAGTGGCACAACCAGAAATAACGTTTTTGGATGAAAAGAAAACAAGCTAGCTCTGTTCTCACCTTCCTGACATAGCTTTATCATTTGATATCTTTCCTTCTGGCCTTTTTTCCCATCACCAGGGGAGTCACACATGTGTGCATTAACTAATGTGCTGCAGGGGGAGACAAAAAGGAGATTTTAATAGACCAGGCCGGGGTGTATGCCGTGGGCTCTCAGCGTTCAATACTGTCGGCAAGGGAGTTCCCTGGTGTCCTAGTGGTTAGGATTCTGGGCTTTCACTGCTGTGGCCCGGGTTCAAACCCTGGTTGGGGAACTGAGATGCCACAAGCTGCGTGGTGCAGCCAAAAAAAAAATACTGTCAGCAAAACCTAAACTAAGATTTTGTTTACCGAGAAAGCACGTTGGCTGACCAGAAGAGAGAAATGCAGGTGGACAAGCAAATGGATCACGATGGCTCCCTCCACACAGGCCAGAAAGAAACCAGAGAATTAACCAAGGACTGCAGAGAAATACTCAAGGGTTAGAGGAGCTGATAAGATCACCTATGGAAGACAGAAGATGACTGAAGTGAGGATCTACAAATCGGAATTGCCTGAAACCTGCTCAAGTGTCTTAAGCAGAAGCATACTGAAGTGACTTCATTTTTGAATGAGATACGGGGCATCAATCACCAGCACAACACAAACTGACTTCTCCTGAATATGGGACACGGTCACACACAGGTAGTATTGTGTGCCTAACCTTCTGAGTAATTTCAAGGGTAAAATGACTACATTACTTTTGTTTTTCCTTCTTGGCCATGCCATGTGGCTTGTGGGATTAGTTCCCTGACCAGAGATTGAACCCGGGGCCCCGGCAGTGGAAGTGCAGAGTCCTAACCACTGGACTGCCAGGGAATTCCTTACGTTACATTTTGTCTTTATGCCTTAACTTTATAATCTGACCACTGCACGGGATGATGCTATACTAGGTATGAAAACAAAACCCAAACCAATGATGTGATGAAAGACATGTTAAAAAGAATAATATCATAGTTGAACTAGCTGGAGAATCTGTTTCCTGCCTTAAAAACAACAACAGGACTTCCCTGGTGGCGCAGTGGTTAAGAATCCGTCTGCCAATGCAGGGGACGCAGGTTCGACCCCACACGCCGTGGAGCAACTAAGCCCGTGAGCCACAACTACTGAGCCTGCGCTCTAGAGCCTGCGAGCCACAACTACTGAAGCCCACGTGCCTAGAGCCTGTGCTCTGCAACAAGAGAAGCCACCTCAGTGAGGAGCCCATGCACCACAACAAAGAGTAGCCCCTGTTCGCAGCAACTAGAGAAAGCCCGGGCACAGCAATGAAGACCCAAGGCAGCCGAAAATAAATAAATAAATAAATAAATTTATAAAAACAACAACTTATCTAGCAGGCCTTTTTCTGTTTATCCCTTTCCCTTTGTTCGTAATCATACAGATGAACCTTGGCCTGACCTCAGGGTGTTAGGTGTGGGTCAGAACATCTGGCTCCAAGACTTATTCAAGTAGTACCTGTTGAATTTCTCAACTAAACAAGGGAAAAACACACCCAATGTATTGAATGTAAACCCATGCCTTGGAAGCATCCGGAAAGATGCTGAGGAGAAAAGAGAGCAAAAGGGGTTCAGAACCCTTGAGAAATGGGTCAGACTGGGGATTGGGCGTTCAGCTCTTCAGTTGCCAGTGTCTGAAGTCACCAGGTAACAAGACTGAGATTCCTCCAGAATCTGAGAGACTTCTAGAACCAGGCCCATTCCATCTGTCTGGGAGGCAGGAAACAAATTCTGTCTGCTCTGTGGGAAGAGGCAGAAAGGGAGTTGGCAGGTTAGAGTGAAGGACAGCTCAACAGGTACAACCAAAGAGTCTAGATTTCTAGGCCAGAGTTGGCTTTCCAACTGGAATTTCTCTGAGCAAAAGCTTTATTGTCCAGGCTTAAATAATAATAGCACCCCCCTTTCCCTCCTCTGAGTCCTGTTTATGCTCCACTTCTAAAATAGGATGCCTTCTTTCCCAGGTTATAGCAAAGATAAAGAACCCTGGACACAGAACTCAGAGACAAAACCTAGGGTTAATAATTCTACAAGCTGGCTGTGTGACCTTGGAGAAGTCATTCCATTTCTTTCTATTAAAAAATAATAACCAGCAGATTGATTTTAGCCTTTCCTGCTCTGATTCTATAAACAGGTTAGTAAAGTAACAGAGCAGGAGCTTTGTAGGAATGAAAGTACTAGATAATGACCATGCAACCATTTTTAAATGCAAGAAGCACAAACAGGCTGATTGAAACCCGATCTCCTGCCATCTGGGAACTGTGGATCCCTTAACCTATTAGCTCCTTACATCTCCTCCTGGCTTTAAAATTAAATCTTATTCCACAGGGTCATTCTACACCTTATTTATTTATTTACACCCTGCCTTGTTCCAGAAAGGATTTAAAGCAGACCTCTTAATTTAAAAAGGAGAGAAACTGGGGAGAGGCTGGTCCAATGGCCCAGCCCAAGCACACACACATTGTATCAACCCCAGGCTACTCCACGGGCTGACATGCAGGCAAACCACCCACCTACCACTGAGAGGTGCTACTTAGCACACCCTGGCCTCACAGATCTCCACCTCCTCAGCTGCTGCCTCTTCTCTTAACCACCAAGTGGAGAAGAGATCTAATGGAGTACTTCCCCCTGAAAGTCGTGCCAAGACTCGCTGAATGACCTCAGATTTTTCGATTTTTATAGACCTTGACTTGAAATGTCTTTTACTCTTTGTGGCTCCCATCTTCTCATCTGTGAGATGAGAGCCATGTCCACCTTTGTTACACAGATGAGTAAGTACATCTGTGAAAGCACCTTGGAAAAGATGCACAAAATGTTGTGACCTCCCAGATGATTGTTTGAAGCCAGATACCTTCACGGCTCAGCCTGGAACACCCACCCCGCAAGACTAGGTCAGACCATCAAAAATCTTGGGGGCATTGCTGCAGTAGGTCAGCAGGAGTCTGGCAGGCAAACAGTAGGAACCAGCTAATGCTTGCCTGGCCATGCCACCCCTCAGATTTGAGTATGCTCATTGAAGCCCACAGTCAGAAAGAACAGGAGCTGGGGAGATCAGGTTATCCTCAAAGACTGGAGCCAGAAGCCAGGCCATGCCTCCCCGGGTGGAGTAGAGGGTTGGGGCCAGACTAAGGAGGGAAGCCAGGTTCTAGGGTATGTGGTTTGGGGTAGAAAACAAGCAGAAGTAGCTGGGGTTGGGGTTAAGTATCAGCAGGTAGGGGTGGAGATTATGGGGAGACAAATGGGGAGATGGGGACGAGTGAGGTCTTGCCACAGGGCGAAAGGATCTTCGCAGGGAAAATGGGGGAGGGGGCTGAGGTTTCCATATGGGAAATTGGGAGGGGGCTGGGGTTTCCGTTGGGGAAATTCGAGGGGCCTGGATGTTAGGATCGCCATAGGAAAAGAGTGAGGTGTGAGTGTCTCACCACAGGGGAGAGGGGATTGGTGGGGAGGACTGGGTGGCTGCAGTGGCAGTCTACCCGTACAGAAACAGAAGGTGGGGCGTTTCTTGCTACAGGGAAGACGGGGTGGCTGAGTGTCTCTGCAGGTTAAAGAACGGAGGCTGAGAAGGTCTCTACATAGAACACAGGTGCCCAGGAGAAGCGCCACAGGAGAAAGAGGGGAATGATGAGGTCTCCACGGGGGAGAACGGGAGTAACCGTGGGGGTGGGGGTAGGGTAGTCTCCAAGGGCAGGTTGGCACTGGGAGGGGATTTGGTTCACCGGAGATCTCGGTTGGGGGAAGGGGGTGTGTGTTTCACAGGGTTGGCCTCGGGGTTGTCTCCAAGAGGAGGTCGGGGTTGGCCCAGGGGAGAGGGGGTCTCCACACGGGCCCAGCCTCACCGTCTGCTAGGGCCTCATTGCACTCGAAGCTGATCTCGAACCGGAAGGGGCTGTGGAAAGGGCTCGGATTCTCCAGCACCGCCACGTTCAACACCGACACCTTAGCCATCGCCTCGTCGGGTCGCAGCCGGGGCCAGAGCTGGGGCCGAGCCCGCGCCTGGGTCCTATCGGGTCAGCGGAGCAGTGTTGCCAGAAGCCGCTCCCGCTCCCTCCGGCCGCGATCTAAAGTGCGTATCTCCTCCGCGCGCCTCCTTCAAATAGCAGGTCCCACCCCCCGGCTAATCACAGTCAACGCTCCACGACTGCGCGAGCTCCCCCTCAGCCAATCCTGGAGCGTCGGGCTGCGCGCCGAGACTCCCGGGACCAATCCGTGAAGCTCCCTCTCCGGGATGAGGGAGGGAGGCGGGACCGTCTCTTAGCTCCTTTGGGTGTCCGCGGAGAGCCAATCCCCAGAGTCTCCGACTCGGAAGTCTAGGGAGGGGTGGGCGGGGTCACGGCGCAGGGCCCCTCTTGGCCAATCCTGAGGGTCCCCGCACCAGCGAGGTCAGCGCTTAGCCCCGCCCTTCCGGGAGACGCATCCAGCTGGGGACAGCGCAGCCAACCTCCGAGCGGTGGCGCGCGGCGCTCGCTTAAGAGGGAAAGAAGGGCGGTGCTCGACCTGCGGTGATTGGCAGGCAGGAGTGGGGCGGGAATAAAGCAGATTCTCTGAGAGGTTATTGGCTGAGATGGCTGCGGGAGGTGGGAGGGGAGAAGAATCGGCCGGGGATTCGTGGGAGTGGAGCGGAAGTCGGCTGCTGGCGCGGTTGAGCCGCGTGTGAAGAGGAAGGAGGAGCGTTTGTACCTTTGGCGTCTGTCAGCTGGTGAGCGTTGCCGGAAGTTTCTCGAAGGGGGCTCCTGGCCCCTCGGGCCCAGCGGCCTGGGAGCACGTTGTGAACGTTTAACTCACCCTTGAGGGGAGACGGTGGGGCCGGTACGCGGCGCGCTGAGTCCTGGGACCGGGAGTCGGGCCTGGTTCGAATCCAGTTCTTACACCCTCGAGAGCCTCTGGGGAGGTTTCATGTGG
This sequence comes from Phocoena phocoena, assembly GCF_963924675.1. Lineage (NCBI taxonomy): Eukaryota > Metazoa > Chordata > Mammalia > Artiodactyla > Phocoenidae > Phocoena > Phocoena phocoena. The sequence goes on from NC_089221.1 coordinate 164,765,941, forward strand.
ACAACGCTGTAAGTGGGAGTTCGAGTCCGGCCTTTGCCAGTCGCTACCCGAGGCCACGTTTCCCTGCCCATTGAACGGGGTCGTGAAAATTGTTTTTCCTGACTTATGATTACATAATACATCTAGAAACTTCTCTCCACACTCTCAGGCGTAGGCCGGACCACCGTGGCCCCCAGCCTGGAAGACTCTAGGGACCTCCGCACTCACTGTGCTTCCACCAGCGGCAACATACCTAATTTTACACTTTTCTATAGTAACCACGTTAAAAAAGTTTTAAAAAGTCAAATTAATTTTAATATTACTAAAAATATAGCCACAATATCATTTCAACATGTGATCGGCATAAAAAAATACAACAGAGGTATCTTACTTGTTGTTACTTAGTACTAAGGCTTTGAAATCCTGTGTGTTTTACACTTTATACCACATCTGTGATCTGGACGCTGCATTTTCACCGGAAATAGTTTAGGTTTCATAAAATTTACAGTTGAAATGTAGATTCACATACCCAAGCTGTACCCGGCATACTTAAAAGTTTCCCATGAGCTCAGTCTTCTGTCGGTGTTAAATTGAAATGTTAATTGATGAAAGTTAAGCGACGGGAATGTTCTGTTTCACAGCTGGCACTAAGCCACATGCAGGAGCTCGTGATCCCCTGTGGCTTCTGTATTGGACAGTGCAGATCTGAAACAAATTGGATCAGTCACCCCCCCCACACTTAAAATGTGAGTGGTTTTCTATTGTTCTCAGTATGAGAATATTGTCTTCAAGACTCTACATGCTTTGTTTACTACCCACCCAGCCCCCAGCTTCAGTCCAGCCAAACTGACCCTCTTTTAGTTTCGTAAAAATCTGACATGGCAGCCCCACCTCTTCTTCCAGCTCTTGCCATGACTGGTGCCTTCTTGTTATTCAGGTCTCTGCTCAGATGTCCTCTCCTGGGAGAAACCTTTCCAAGGGTCCCCTGGACAGTGTTCAGACTCAGAGTGTAAGCCTGAACAGTACTGTTTCAAGCCACTAGCATTTTTTTTTTTTTTTTTTTTTTACTTACTAGATTACAGGTTTATTACAGAAGGATCTAACTCAGGAAGAACGAGATGAAAGAGATGTAGAGGGCAAGGTATGGGGAAGGGGGGGTTGTGTGTGGAACTTCCACGCTCTCTGAACTTCCATGCTCTTTGAGCGCGCTCTCTCTCCCCATTGTCCACGTGTTCACCAACCCAGAAACTCTCTGAACCCTGTCCTTTTGGGTGGTTACGGAGGCTCCATTAGGCATGATTGATTAAATCACTGACCACTGGTGACTGAGCTCAATCTCCAGCCCTTCACCCGTCTCAGAGGTGGGGGTGGGTTGAGCAAGCCACTAGCATTTCTTATCCAGCCTCCTCTGTGGCCTTATGATGCTAGGTATTATTTTTTGTATCTCTATCTCACATTAAGTAAAAAAAAAAAAAAAAAATTTTTTATTATAAATTAGTTTATTTATTTTTGGCTGCATTGGGTCTTTGTTGCTTCATGTGGGCTTTCTCTAGTTGCGGTGAGTGGGAGCTACTCTTCGTTGAGGTGCACGGGCTTCTCATTGCGGTGGTTTCTCTTGTTGCGGAGCACGGGCTCTAGCTACGCAGGCTTCAGTAGTTGTGGCACACAGGCTCAGTAGTTGCGGCTCGCGGGCTCTAGAGTGCAAGCTCAGTAGTTGTGGCACACGGGCTTAGTTGCTTTGCAGCACGTGGGATCTTCTGGGACCAGGGCTCGAACCCGTGTCCCCTGCATTGGCAGGTGGATTCTCAACCACTGCACAACCAGGGAAGCCCCAATTTTTTTCCCCCATTGAAACGATTTGGCTGCAAGAAAATTCACATTACAATCAGTTATGATTTCTTGGCAGTCACTGGGCATCCTTGGGAGTTTTTGTGACTTGAGAAAATCTAATTTTCAAATTATTTCCAAATGTAATTCGATTGTTTATGAATACAAAATTTGATGAAGTTGTTATGATATGTTTTCTAGACATTTAATTAAACATTTATTCATTACAACTTCGTAGTTTTCTTTTTGCATCGTGGAACTTCTTTTCCTTTATTCCCAGCCCCAACCTTTGCATAGCCTCTGGAAAGCTCATCAGCCGTAAGCATTATGTCTGTGGTGCTAATGAAGAAAATGGCCCTGTCTGTAATGCCTTCTCCCTACAGCTGGCTGAGTAATCTTCAGTTGTAAACCAGATCATGTCATTACCCTGCTTAAAACCTTCAAAGGCTTATCATACTTAGAATGAAACTTACGATCTTTACTTTGGCTTAGGAGGCCCTGCACACTGGCTTAAGCTGACCTCTCAAGCCTCGGCTACCAGTCTCCCTCTTGTGACCACTCTCAAGCCCTGCTGGCTTCATTTCCCGTCTTTCAACACACCAAACTTATTCCTGCTGCGGGGTTTTGCACTTGCTGTTCCCTCTGCCTGGAATGTGCTTCCTTCAGATAATTGGGTGGCTGTCTCATTCTCATCATTTATGGTTCACCTCAAATGTCTCTCCCAAAGAAGCCTTCTTGGACCACGCTAGTTAAAGTAGACCTTCATTAATTACAAAAGCCTGCTTTATTTTTTATCTTAGGAGCACTTACCAGAATCTGTAGATATGTTGATTTTAATTGTGCTTCTTTTTTTTGGCCGCACGGCTTACGGGATCTCAGTTCCGCTACCAGGGATTGGACCTGGGCCAGTGGACGCGCCGAATGCTAACCACTAGACCACCAGGGAACTCCCTAATTGTGCTTTTTATCTCTCATCATCCCTCAGTAGACTGAAAGCTGGTTGAGGACAGAGATCTCACCTGTCTCACACTGAAGTCTCAGTGTATTGCCAGAGCTTAGCATAGGAGGTCTTCAATAAATTTTTTTTTAAAGTGTAAATCCATATAAAGACTTAGCATAGTACCTGGAATGTGAAGAGTACTCCATAAACACCATAAACATGGACTGTTAGTAGCGCATAGTAATTAGGAGATAAGTCATCATTTTTCTTATGTAGTATTTCAGGTGCACTCACACTCAAAAACAAGCATAAGAAATGCCATGACAAATATGTTTTTACCCATTACCCAGCTTAAGAAGTAAAACATTAGCGATGCAATTGAAAGGTCTTATATACCCCTGCCTCAAACCCGTTCCTCTCCCCTTTTTTTCAGATGTAACTACAATCCTGGTTTTGGTGTTTATTTTTCAGTGCATGTTTGTATATCTTTAATATGTGCCTTTAAACTATGTATAGTATTGTATGTCATGTTCTACAACTTTATACAAAAGAATCAACTATAGCAGGCCTGAGACTGCTCTCCTTAGAAAGGCCTGTTTGCAAGGTTGGCCCTTGGTTGGTGTCTAGGAACTTGGATTTCAGGAGGGTTCACACCATTCCCTAAATAATACAAGGGGCTCATGGTGCCTAAACTGTACAAATAATGTGATTTGTGTCGAGCACCTGCTTTCCTTCTGGAGTCTGGAAGTTTGGTACTTGACCAGCTGCCCCACCCCCCCACCCTAATACCCTGGGCACTGTATCTCTAAGGAGCTTTCCTGGTGGACAACATTTCACACGTGTTGTCACAGCTCTGCTATAGGAACTAAGCACGTCCTTTGTAACTCCACTGGGAGAGGACTCTTGGAAGCTTGTGCCTGGTTTCCTCCAGACTTCGCCCCATGCACCTTTTCCCTTGGCTGATTTTGCTTTGTATCCTTTCACTGTAAGAAATCATACCCTGGGGAATTCCCTGGTAGTCCAGTGGTTAGGTCTCTGTGCTTCCACTTCAGGGGGCACAGGTTCAATCCCTGGTTGGGGAACTAAGATCCCACATGCTGCATGGTGTGGCCAAAAAAAAAAAACAAAAGCAAAAAACCAAAACAACAACAACAAAAAAGAAATCATACCCTGAGTAGGCTATATGCTAAATCCTGTGACTCCTCCTAGTGAGTCGGGGATGATCTTGGGGACCCCCAACACAGTATCATACCACATATATCCTGACAGGGCTGGAACTAGGATGAGGAAAGCAAGGGCACAACTTTTAAGGAGACACACCCTCCAAGTCACACAAGTGCCGTCCCGTACCTGCATGACTCTGAGGGTGAGTGGCTCCTAAAATTTTCATTCTAGACAGCTAACTTGCTTCACTCTGGTCCCAGCCCTACCTTCATTTTTTTTTTAATTAATTAATTAATTGTGGCTGCCTTGGGTCTTCGTTGCTGCGTGCAGGCTTTTTCTCTAGTTGCGGCAAGTGGGGGCTACTCTTTGTTGCAGTGTATGGGCTTCTCATTGCGGTGGCTTACTCTTGTTGCGGAGCATGGGCTCTAGGCATGCAGGCCTTAGTAGTTGCCGCACATGGGCTCTAGAGCACAGGCTCAGTAGTTGTGGTGCACAGGCTTAGTTGCTCTGCGGCATGTGGGATCTTCCCGGACCAGGGATCGAACTCGTGTCCCCTGCATTAGCAGGCGGATTCTTAACCACTGCGCCACCAGGGAAGTCCCCCAGCCCTACCTTCTGAAGTTGCTTTTTTTTGGTCAAACATAATGCTTTTTTAAAAAAATAAATTTATTTATTTTTGTCTGTGTTGGGTCTTCGTTGCTGTGCGCAGCCTTTCTCTAGTTGCGGCGAGCAGGGGCTACTATTCGTTGTGGTGCATGGGCTTCTCACTGCGGTGGCTGCTCTTGTGGAGCATGGGCTCTAGGGTGCGCGGGCTTCAGTAGTTGTGGTACGTGGGCTTCAGTAGTTGTGACTTGCGGGCTCTAGAGCGCAGGCTCGGTAGTTGTGGCGCACGGGCTTAGTTGCTCTGCGGCATGTGGGATCTTCCCGAACTAGGGCTCGAACTGTAGCCCCTGCATTGGCAGGTGGATTCTTAACCACTGTGCCATCAGGGAAGCCCCGAACATAATGCTTTTCAGAGGTATATATATGACACGTGTATAGCTCTAGTCGTTTATTTTCACTGGTGTATGGCTGTGCTGTCTGATGTAGTAACCATTAGCCACATGTGGCTATTTATATCAGTTAATCAAAATTAAATGAAAAATTCAATTCCCCAGTCACTTAGCCACATTTCATGTGTTTAATAGACACCTGTGGCTAGTGGCTACCACATTAGACAGCTTAGATAAAGAATACTTCTGTGATCACAGAAAGTTTTGTTGGACAATGTTTACTTATCCATCTACCTCTTGCTTGGTATTTAGCTTGTTTCCGGTTTTCTACTCTTACAAACAGTGCTGTAATGTTTACTGTTGTGCATGGCTCTTTGTGTACACATGCAGGAGTTTCTCTAGGCTACATACCTAGGAGTTGAATTGCTGGGTTTTGGGAATATTCACCTTTACTAGATATTGCCAGTTTGTTCTTCAAAATGATTGTTCCAGTTCTCACTCCCACCAGCATTCTTGCTGTTGCTCAGTGTCCTTATCCATACTTGCTATTGTCAGACTCTTACATGTCTGTCTTTATGATGGGTGTGAATTATTGGTTTCAGTTTGCATTACCATGATTAATAGTGAGATTGAGCTTTTTTCATCTTTATTTACCATTTGTCTTTCGTGAATTGCCTGTTCATATCTTTGCCCATTTTCCTGCTGGATTGTCTTCATCTTACTGAGTGCAGGAGTTCTTACATCTGAGGCATGCCTTTTCATTTGTATGGTGTCTTCTGATGTTCAGAATTTATTATTATTATCATCATCATCATTATTTTAATATCATCAGAATTATGAATCTACTTACAGTTTGTGTTTTTTTGTGTCTTGCTTAAGAAATCTTACGCTGCGATCAGTAAGATATCCTACTGTATTTTCTTCTGGAAGGTCTACTTTTCATATTTAGCCTAAAAAACAAACAATCTGGAATTTATTTTTGTTTATGATGTGAGGTAGGTTTAATTTTTTTCATTTGGATAACCACGTGTCCCAGCTCCATTTATTGAGTAGTCCAGTGGTTCTCAAAACGTGATCCCCTGGGGATCCCCAAGAACCTTTTAGGGAATCCATGAGATAAACTATTTTCATAATAATTCTAAGGCATTATTTGCCTTTCTCATTTGTGCTGTGTTGTCTGTGCACTGTTGGTACAAAAACAGTGGGTACGACTTCCGGCCCCTTAGCAGGAAACAGTGCAGTGTCACCATATTGTGGTAGTGGTTGTCATTGTATTCCTCACCACCACACACACGCTCAATGTTAAAACAGTTTCACTTAAGAATGCCCTTGAAGAAGCGGTGAAAGTAGTAATTGTGCTAAAGCTTAGCCCTACAGCAGGTCTTTCTAATATTCTGGGTGGTGAAATGCGACGCTTGCATAGAGCACTTCTGTTGCATGCTGAAGAATGATGGTAGTTGAGGTAATGTACAGTTGTTTGAGTGGAGGTGGAACTGCTGACTTTTTTCATGAACACAGTTTTTACTTGAATAATTGCTAAGTATTAATTATTCAGACTAGGATATATGCTATGTATTTTCTCAGAAACAAATGCAGTCAGTGGTCACTTGGAGGAAAATTAACAGTGTGTTGCCAATGATAATATCTGAGCTTTTAAGCAAAACTTAGACATTTAGGAAACTTTTATTTACCACCATCAGCCTGACAACGTTTCAATATTTAAAGGTTTTCCTGATGAGATCAGTGGTGATATTATTAACAGATATATTTTAAAAATACTGTAGAATGAAATGTAATAACTCAGCATATCAATATTTTCCTAAAGACCAATGCATGATGTTACAAAATCAGTCATAAAAGATCAATTAAAATTTGTAAGATAGATCAATGGGTTTCAGTGTAACAGAGTATGAAAAGTTTATTGATACAGTTTCATATTCAACACTGTAACTAACTTTAATACGCCACCACTTGTTGAGTTTTGGTATAGTAACAAAGTAAAATATCCCCAATTAGCTGAAAAGGCTATGACACTCCTCCCTTTTCCAACTATGTATCTTTGTGAGGCTGGCTTTTCTTCACATACTTCAACCAAAACAGCATATTGCAACAGATTGATTGCAGAAGCCTGATGTGAGAATACAGCTGCCTTTCATTACACCAGACAGTAGGAGTTTTACAAAAATGTAAAACAATGCCATTCTTTGCACTACTTTGTTTTTAAAATATGCATATAGTTACTTTTTAATAAAATAGGTCATTTATTTTAACATTTAATAGATTTATTAACCAATTTAATTTAGTTAAATATTGAAAAATTTTGCTCAGTTTTAATTTCCAATTCAGTAAATATAAATAATCTCTATCCCCATAAACAACAGCTCATTAGGGTCCCCATTAATTTTTATTTTGCGGTACGCGGGCCTCTCACTGTTGTGGCCTCTCCCGTTGCGGAGCACAGGCTCCGGACGCACAGGCTCAGCGGCCATGGCTCACGGGCCCAGCCGCTCCGCGGCATGTGGGATCTTCCCGGACCGGGGCACGAACCCGTGTCCCCTGCATCGGCAGGTGGACTCTCAACCACTGCGCCACCAGGGAAGCCCCACATTCATTTTTTAAAAAAAGATTTAATTTTTTTTAGAGCAGTTTTAGGTTCATGACATAGATTTCTCATATACCTCTCCCCCTCCCACATGCATAGTATCCCCCATCATTAACATCCACCACCAAAGTGGTGAATTTGTGTACAATTGATGAACCTATATTGACACATCATTATCACCTAAAATCCACAGTTTACGTTAAGGTTCACTCTTGGTGCACATTCTATGGGTTTGGATAAATGTATGACATGTATTCATCATTACAGTATGATACAGAGTATTTTCACTGCCCTAAAAATCCTCTGTGCTCCTCCCAGTCATCCCCCTCCTTATCCTCATGAATTTTTAAAAGGGTAAAGGGATCTCAAGACCAAAAAAATATAAGATCCTCTGGATTAATCCATCCTTTTCCTAGTGATTTGTAATCTCTGCCTAGAGCAAGTTTCCATCTAGTCACAGGTCTCTTCCATTGGACTTTTTGTCTCTTCCTGTGCCAGATACCACATTGACTTAAATATTACCACACTATAACCAGTCTTGGTAAGGCTATTTCCCCATCTTGTTCTTTCTTCTTCCATTTGTGCTGGTTATTCTTGGTCTTTGTTCTTCCATAGAAAGTGGGGCACACAAATACTTTTTCCTATTACAAAAGTAATACATATTAATGCAAATAATTTTTAAAATACAGAGTTGCGAGAAAGTTAAAATTACCCTGTTAATATTCTGGTGTATAGCTTTATATTCTGCATATATTTTATAATTATTTTTTTAAAGTCAATTAAAATTATTTTTAAAATGTTTATTTTTTGGCTGCACTGGGTCTTCGTTGCTGCACGCTGGCTTTCTCTAGTTGCAGAGAGATGGTGCGCGAGCTTCTCACTGCGGCAGGTTCTCTTGTTGCCGAGCAGGGGCTCTAGGCACGCGGGCTTCAGTAGTTGTGGTGCGTGGGCTCAGTAGTTGTGGCACTCGGGCTCTAGAGCACAGGCTCAGTAGTTGTGGCGCACAGGCTTAGTTGCTCCGCGGCATGTGGGATCTTCCTGCACCAGGGCTCGAACCTGTGTCCCTGCATTGGCAGGTGGATTCTTAACCACTGTGCCACCAGGGAAGTCCCTGCATATATTTTATATTTATACACGCATATACACATACACACATACACTTGTATATATACACAGTTTCATATTTGTATACACACACTTTTTGTATATACATGCCATCAAAGCAAAAGTAAGGTCATACTTTACCCTGTTTTTTATATCTAGGTTTTTACCCTTAGTATTATTATGAATATATTTCCACGTCCTTTAGTGTTCTTCTGCATTATCATTTTGAATGGCTGCATGGTATTCTGTTTATGGATGTGCATTATTTATGTAACAGTTTTCTATGCTAAAAGTTTAGATTCTCTCTTGTGTTTCACTCTTAGAAGCCTTACTACAGCGAACTTTTCTTGTCGCTGTCTTCATACACATGCATGGTTCCTTAGGATCAATTCCCAGGAGAGGACTGGTTGGCTTAAAGTGAGGGCTTCAGTTGTGAGAAGCTGGGATCACTTGGACAGAGGCAAAGGTTGATGGAAGACAGTGGGGCAGGACAGACAGAAAAGAGCAGTGGTTGCAAGGGTTTTGGTCAAGGTGAGTCCCAGTGAAGTAAGAAGGGATATAAATGGGGGAGGGTCCTGTCATCACAGCTCATTGCCATGACTGAGATGTTTGAAAGGGTAAGAGAGAAGCAGAATAAGCGTGAGGATATTGTAGGGATAAAGGAGTAGCCTCAGCCTGGCACCCCTAGGCCTTCCCAAGAGTTCACGGGAGAGAGGAGGTCTTCTCAATGGCAGAGGCTCCAATGCTTTCAAGCCTTTGGGGATCTGAAGCGAATCCTCTGTTGCTCTGCATTAAGACCTTCCCTCTGGCTTAACTCACGTGAGTCCACTCTGGACAATCCTAACATACTAGCTACATAGGGACCATCAGGGTGTGGCATGATTAGTGGGCATCTCTGATGTGGGGAGCCAGACAGTCAGCTTCCCTTAGTGGATGCCGAGTGGGGTTGGTGGGCAGCGATGGGGCCTGGGCAACTGCAGCTGGGTGCAGACAGCCCTCAATGCAGCCCCTGGGACAGGAAGACCAAGATGGAGGCCTGGTCCATCTTTCTCTTACTAGCTGAGTGAACACGGGTATGTTCTTGAACCTTTCTGGGCTTCAGCTTCTGCAGTTGTATATTGGAGCTAACTAAAACCTGCCTCACTGGGTGGCTGAAAGGATTAAATTGGACAGCATATGTAAAGCATCTCCAGGGTGTGGGTACTTTGAACTGCATAGCAATCTTATCTTTTTGAGTAAGTCATTTACCCTAACTTCAGTTTCCTCATCTGATATGTGGGGATAATATATACCTTGTGATAATTAAATAAGATGAAATGTAGGAACGAGCTTTGGAATGAATATCAACATAAATGTTACTGTTCCTGGGCACAGGCTAGTGGTTGCCCCAGGTGTGTACAGGTGCCGCTGACAACCACTGAGGGCCACAGGTTGTCAGCACAGCGGGTTTCACGGCGTGGGTAGAGGAGTCGGGTGTGTACAGTGCCGGGAAAGTAAAGGACAAAAAGGTGGAAGAACTGGCTGTGTTCTCACCGTATGCTAGGATAAAATTTCAAAGTCAGAGCATGAGGTCAAAATCATAAATCATTAAGTTTACGCTTAAAGCTCCGGAATTTGCCCGCAGAGCAGCTCTCTGTAAGTCTAGGAGAACCAGTTCCTCTTCAGCACAGGATAGGCTTGGGCACCAGCTCAACTGCTGAACTTAGATTTCAGGGCCACGCTGAAGTAACAACAGCATCGCACAGTGAGGGGTGCATGGGGACTGAGAGCAGCTGAGGGAATGGTCTTATCTCATCTCAGGCCTACTCTGGGTCCTGTGCTCCATTCAGCTGTGTGTCCTTTCACAGACATTTATTGAGCACCTAGCGTGTGCCGGACACTGTGCCAAACAGTAGGGAAGAGCAGTGAAAAAACAGACCATTGTACATTATTTTCTGGTGGGGGAGGCAGACAATAAAGAAGCAAAAAAGGCAGTTTGTGAGATGGGAGCACTATGGGAGACAAAGCAAGACAGGGGTTAGGAAGTTCTGGAGTGGCCAATTGCAATTTAAATGGAGTAGCCTGGGAAGGCCTGCTGGGAAGCTCTTATTTTCATACGTCCTAAAGGGAGAATAGGTGAACCCTAGGAACAACCCGTGTAAAGGCCCTGAGGCAGGCAGGAGTTGCCTGCATGTTTGTGGACAGTGAGCACCCCAGTGTGGCTGGAGTGGAGGGAAGGAGGAGAGCTGTAGGGATGAGATCTGATGCTGTAGGGCCTTGTGGGCCATTGTGCTGACCTTAGCGTTTCGTCTGGGTGAGAGAGGAGGCCTTTGGAGAGTTTTGAGCAGAGGAGGGACAAAAAGTATGCTTACTGAGATCATTCTGTTTTGTGTGTCCCCTGAAGAGGGACAAGGGAGCTAGTTAGGGGACTGTTACAGTGGTCCTGGTGAAAGACAGTGGTGGCTTGAACCAAAGTAGTGAGAACTAGTTAATTCTGGGTATTTCAAAGTTAGAGGCACTACTACACCTACTGTCAGATTAGATATGGGGTATGAAACAATGAGTGAGTTCAAGGGAGGCTCCAGGGGTCTTATCTTGAGTCTCAGGATGGACTTGCCGTTAATCAAGGTGGGGAAGCCTGTGGGAGGAACTGGAACAGTGGTGTGTGTATACATGTGCGTGGAACTGGGTTTAACTTTGAGATCCTACCAGACACCCAGGGGGAGATGTGGAGTGGGTAGTTGGATGTAAATGAATCTGGATCTCAAGATGGAAGTTCAGGCTGGAGCTCTGCGTTTGGAAGTCATCAGCATAATAGATAGTACAGCTGACACTTGAAAAATGCAGGGGTTAGGGGTGCTGACCCCTGTGCAATCAAAAATCTATGTATAACTTTTTTTTTTTTGGCTACACTGTGGCATGCGGGGATCTTAGTTCCCAGACCCCGTGCCCCCTGCAGTGAAAGCATGGATTCTTAACCACTTGGACCACCAGCGAAGTACCTCCATGTATAATTTTTTTTTGGTGGTACGCGGGCCTCTCACTGTCGTGGCCTCTCCCGTTGCAGAAGACAGGCTCCGGACGCGCAGGCTCAGCGGCCATGGCTCACGGGCCCAGTCGCTCCATAGCATGTGGGATCCTCCCGGACCGGGGCACGAACCCGTGTCCCCTGCATCGGCAGGCGGACTCTCAACCACTGCGCCACCAGGGAAGCCCCATGTATAACTTTTGACTCCCCCAAAACTTAACTACTAATAGCCTACTGTTGACTGGAAGCCTTAACCATAACATAAACAGTCAATTAACACATATTTTGTATATGTATTATATGCTCTCTTCTTACATGAAAGTAAGCGATAGAAAAGAAACTTATTAAGAAAATCGTAAGGAAGAGAAAATACATTTACAATACGGTACTGTATTTATCAATACCGAAAGCGTACATCATTTATTTACAAGATGAATCGTCTGCCAGTACCTACATCAATATTGTCTTATAAAAAACACTGTAGATATTGCACATATTACTAACACTAGACATCAAAAATGAAAAGAAAATGTGAAAGAGAAATTCATTTTTATTTACAGGTATAGTGATTCATGCACTGAAAATGAAGAAGCAGCAATATGATTGCTTGATGGTAGCCTAGTGCAGTCGATGGGGCTGTGTACGGTTTGTCAGTGTGTGCATAAGTTTTGATACATTTTAACTTTTTATAATAGATATGTGTGTATTTTATGGTAGTAAATGATAAAATAGACTCGTATCTACATATATTCTGTGCATTCATGACATGCCTCTTAATTTTTTTGAAGGTTTCGAGGTTACATGGTTCATTTGCGAGTTTTTTCCAATTGTCGCAAATCTCCAAGAATTTTTCCAATATACTTATTGAAAAGAATCCTCATCTAAGTGGACCTGTGTGGTTCAAACCTGCGTTGCTCAAGGGTCAGCTGTATTTAAAAACCATTTAATGAGATGAGATCTCCCAGGGAGTGAATGTAGGTAAAGGTCCAAGGCTGAGCCCTTGGGCCCGCCAACATTAAGAGGTTAGGAGATGAGAAGGAACCAGTGTGGAGACTGGGAAGGAGTAGCTGGGGAGTGGGGAGGAGGAATGGCTGAGTGCGGCATCCTAGACGCCAGTGTTGAGGGCAGAGGGGCATGGAGAGAAGTGCTTGCACTACTTGGTCATTCCTCTCTCTCTGAGCACTGTGAGAATGTGAAATACACATGATGCAATTCCACTGTGCTGTCATGACCGAAAATGCACCATTCCAGTAACGTGTGGGAGTCTAGAAATAGCAGCTGGAATCAGACAGGCACAGCATGCAGTTCCTATGCTATGCTCTAATATAGCCTGTGGACCGAAGTCCAGGCTGAGAAGGGCTTGAGGCGCAACATGGCACAGTGGCCTGGCCCACAGACTTGGATGTGCATCCAGGTGCTGTAAGCCTCAGTTTCTCCATCTGTAAAATGGAGCTCGAATAACCTCCGCCCAGAGCATTTATGAGGATTCAGAAAGAAACTGCACCTGCATTGCCTAGCAGGCCCTTGAACCTACCAAGTTCTATAAACATTAATGATTCTGTGACTCACCAGTCCTCTGCTGTGGGTTCTAAATGCGGCAGTGCAGGTTCCTCACTTGGTCACAGCCTCACGGGGATGCTCCGTGCAGATCCACTCACCTGTTTCTTGCCTCCCCCCGCAAATGAGTCACGCTACTCTTGTCATTCCAAGAAATCTTAATTTCTTTATTGTTTGATTTTTTTTTGACTCAACAATTTTTTTAAACTTTTTTTTCTGAAACGTTCTTGTTGTTATGAGCTTTTTGTTTTGTTCTCGTTAAATGCACTCGACCCAAAATTGGTTTGGCATATCGAAAAGACCAAGGAGGGACTGGGGCATGGGAGAAGAGGGAGGAGGCCCAAATGGACAGAGAGAAATTGCGGGTAAGAGAAGGGGAACACAGAGACAGTGAGAAAGACACAGGGAAAGAGGTGGAGACACAGAGAAAAAGGCAAGGAAAACCAAAACCAAAGCCAAAAAACCCCCACCAAACCCAGAGAAAAATAACAAGATTTGAAAGCAAATGAATTCAGGAGCCCAAGAAAGGGAGTAGGAGAGGAAACCAAGACCCTTCCTTCTTTATACCGTCCCAGCTGGAGTGGGGGCATCAAGGCACCAGGTCTGGTTGGGGTGGGGGGGCACCTGGGCTCTCGGGGTAGCTTTGTGCTGGACTGCAGTGGTTTCCAGCCCTACCAGGGGGCCGTGCCACACAACTCTGAGGCCTGGGAATCCACCTTGGTGATTCTGGCTGGAATGGGAACCAAGGGACCCGCTGTACCCTCTCTCTCCCTTTGACTGTCAGAGTCTGGAGAGATAAAAGGAGGACTGGGCAGGGGAGAGGACGCAGGAGTTCCCCTGGGAACTCCCCCACCCCACCCTCTCTTCCAGACCTCTTTGCTGGTCAGAGGCATTCTATGACTCTAGCTGGGCTGATGCCTGGGCCGGGCCCACTCTTCCATCTACCCTTGTCTCCCACCATCTCTAGCCACCCCTCCCCAAAGAGGAGTTCCTGGCCTAGTGAAGCCAAGGAAAGCCACGGAGCTGTCTCCTGCCCTCCTCACAGAGCCATCTGCGCAAGACCGTTCCTATCCTTACTTCACCTGCCCGTCCAGACTCACCCATGGTCTGGTGAAACGGGTTAAAACTCCCTACCAGAAAACAGATGGAACCCACCTTTACCTTCTCCCCACACCTGTCCCCCCATGTGGGACAAACCACCATCTTTGGGTCTGGCCTCTTCTCCCCTATAACTGATGGGGACAAGCCAGCCCTAGCTCCTCAGGAGAAGGGAGGGGCTTTTTAGCAGCAAAAAGGGTCCCTCCAGCCACCTATCTGTCCCTTTCCCCCAGTTCCTCCCTGGAGTTCCTCCCCATTAACCCAAAGTTCATGGCAGCGGCAGGCTGAGACCCGAAGATGTTTGAAAACTCATGGCACTTGTGAGAAAAGAGGGAGGGACAAAAGAGATGAGGGGTCAGAGCAGAGGTGGAGGGCCACCCCTGGGGAAATGGCAAATGACAGGGCTGGGCTAGTATGGCAGTGGGACTATGCTACCCCCAAAGAATTGGGGGGGGGTGTTGCTGGGAAGGCCAGGGTGACAGACTGGAGAGGGGACTGGGAGAGGTACTCAGGAGACATCCCAAGCCTGGAGCTTCCAGCATCTGCAGGTCTGGGGTTGAGCCCTCTGAACATGGGTGTCCTGACCCCAGCCAGGCCCTGGTACCTGGCTTTGTCTCCCCTGCGGGGGCGTGTTGGGTAGGGAAGGCAGTCTCTCACCCCTCGCCTCCCCACCCCGTGAAGGAGAACCACCTCACCGCCCCCAGCCCCCAGCCCTCCCTCCTCAGTCATCTGTCAAACCCTGCTGCCCTCATTTTCCTTCCCCTCTCAACCTCTCTAGGCGGGAAATCGGCCCCTTCCTCCCAGGCCGAGTCCCAGAAGCAATGTACAAGAAGCAGGAACTCCAAGGGACAGCGCAGCCACCTTGGCAAAAGCATCTTTGGGTGTGAGGGTGCCTCCCCTGGGCCAGTGGGGAGGGGAAGGGGAGACAGGCCCCAAGTCCTGGGGCAGGCAGTGAGGTACACGCCCCAGGAGGGCTGACTGATGCCAGGGAGAGGCGGATCAGGGAAGGGTGCCGGAAAGGAAACGGGTTCTTTGTTTCGATGTTGCTTCTAGATTTTGTTTTCTGTCTCTGGATTGTAAAAAGCTGCTCTGGCGGCCCGCCCACCCGGCTGGGGATGCACACGTACACAGAGAAGTCCTGGCTGCCAGGGCCCGGCGGCACAGCTCTGCTCCGGAGAAATCCCGGGCTGGCCGGGCCGCAGGCTCCTGGTGGCTTCAAGTGATGAGATTTTCTTTCTTTCTTTTTTTGTCTTTTTTTTTTTTTTTTTTTTCCTTTTCCATTTCATTGAAATATTTACAGCAATGGGGACGGAGGAAGAGGAGAGAGGGAAGGGGTAAGAGGGCCCCCTAGGGAAAGATCCAAGCCCAGGACCCACTCCCCAGGGAGATCCAGACCCAAAATCTGCTCCCCATAGCCAAGCCCACAGGACTGGGAACTGCTCACATATGGCCACCCCTGTGGGCTGGGGGCCCTGCGGGGAGTTGTGCTTCATCAGGAGTCGCCCCAAGGGAGGGGGTCATTGGGTGCACTCAAGGAGGGCTGAGGGGGCAGGCTTGCTGGGAAGGCTGGGACGAAGAGCAGAGAGAAGGAGCTTCGGAGAAAGGTCCACCTTTAAACCACCAGCCACAACCGCCCATTCCTCTTGCCCTGGGGCTTTCTCCCCGCTAGGGCTCTCTCCCCGGTCAGAGGCCCCAGTCTCCGTGGAGCAGGGAACTGTAGTGCAGAGGAACCTGTCCATCTGTCCTGTCCCCACTGCTCCATCCTGGTGCAACTGGCAGCACTCTGGCTGCAAAGAGAGGAGCAGCTGACGGGTTCCATCCAGCAGGGCCTTTGACCCAGGGAAACCAGAGCCCTCACTTCCCTCCAGGGAGTAGGATGAGTAGGGGGTGGGAGGGGGAAGTCAAGAGTGGGCTGCACCCTTCCAATCTCTCCTTCCTCACTCCCCTGGGGGCCTCCTGGTTCCTCACTGCACTTGCCCCAAATTGAGCTGGTGCACACGGCTGGTGGGAAACCCTGTCTGTGAACCCTGCACCTCGGGCCCCCAGAGCAGAGCCCCCAAGGGGCCTGGAGGGCCCATGGCAAAGGGGCACCTGGAGAGAGTGGCCCAGCAGCCAGTCTCCATCAGCCTCCCTCTGCCATCAGAGCCCTACCCAGGGTTCAGTCCCCGGCCTGGGACACCAGCCCCTGGTCCGTGAGGTCCCTCAGAGACTGGTAACCAGTTGCATCTGCCCATCCCCATCGGGCCCTGGCCCCTCGAGGCCTGGGGCCGCCAGGTAGCCCTCGTGGCTGGGCCGCCGCACCTGGTAGTAGCCCTGCAGGGGGTTCCGGGCCACCAGGGCCGGCGGGCGCGAGGTGTAGTAGATTTCGGGGGGGCCAGGGGGTGCAGGTGGGGGTGGGGGCAGAGCCTCACTGGGCCCCTCGGGGCTGCTGTCCGGGTAGGAGGGCGAGTCCCGCAGGTTGGCCCCGCTGGCGTAGAGGGAGTCCCGGCCCGGAGGGGAGGAGAGGGGCCGGCTGGTGGCCCCGTCCTCCGCTGTGCAGCTCTCCGACTCGTCCAGATCGCTCTGGTACAGCACCGACTGGGCCCGGGGCAGCAGCAGTGGCTCCTCCAGGGCCTTGTAGAGAAGTTCGATCTCTGCCCGGTCAGCACCCCCAGGCCCGCCTGCCTCTTCCTCGCCGCTGCCCCCTGGCACTGGCGGCACGGGGGGCTCAGGCGGTGGAGGGCCCCTGGCTCCGCTGCTACCACCCCGAAGGTTGTTGTGCACCAGCTCCGAGATGATCATCTTCTCGAAGGCGGCAGCGTCGGCCAGGTTCCGGCCTCGAGGTGGCTCGGGGGCCCCATCCCCTGGAGGGAAGTCCCCGCTTCGCAAGGAGTAACTGTTGTTGAAGTTGCCATTGAGGGGCAGCGTGTCCATGCCGCAGGCTTCTCGGCCTCCCAAGGGGTGCTCTGCAGGCAGAAGGGAGCTGCTCAGAAGGAGAGCCGGGCAGTGAGAGGGGCACAGGCCACGTGGATGGGGGTGCCTGCTTTCACCTGGCTTTCCCTGGGTTCACCCCTGCCCCTGGGGACTGGGGTCTTGTATTCCCTCTCTTCCTCACTGGCAGTGAGGACACCAGCTCAGCAGAAGACTAGTGGAGGTACGTGTGGGGACCAGTTCCCCCAGGGTCCCCTCGCAGCTGGGGGCTTAGAGTCTCAGCAGTATGAGGAGATCTGGATGACCAGATCCCTTTCCAACGCTCTGTCCCCCCCATCACCTTCATTCCCCACCTAACGCGACACCCTCCAGCCAGCTGCCAAGCCAGAGACTGTGTGTGTGTGTGTGTGTGTGTCGGGGGGCACTCGCGTTCTTCTCTCTAAGTTAGGCCATTTGAGGAGGCCACTGTCACCTTCCCCTCCCGGCCTTGGAAATGTTACCAGGAAACAGTCCCACTTACTGGGTTCCCGGTAGCTCCCTGCAGGTGCCGGCCAGGAGGGAAAAGAGAGAAGGAGAGAGCGGGTTCAGGATGCCAAGTCTCGGCTCCAGTTCAGGAGGCACAAGGATGCCACCTGACCTGGGCTGTCACCCGCTCCTGGCACCACAGTGCTCTCACCTGGGGAGTTGAAGACGGCGGGTGAGGAAGGGTTGAAGCCCACCGACTCGGCAATGAGAGTGTTGTAGGGGCTGGTGCCCCCACGGGGCTGCAGCACGGGGTTGGTCAGCAGATGGTTCCCCATGGTACCTGCCCAGGAGGTCAGAGGTCACAAGGCGGCCAGGAGACCCGGGCTCGGGAATCTTGAGGGACTGAAGCCGGGGGTGAGGGATCCAGTCTCACCTCGGTTCAGGGTGGGTGTGCTGTTGATGTCGCCCGCCATGAAAGAGGATTCCGTCTGTTTCCTCACGGTGTCATTCCACATCCTCCGGATTCGGCTCTGGGGACACAGCTCAGACGTGAGGGGGCCCTTGGGCCGCCCACCCTCCATGATCTTTCTGAGACCACTTGCCTGATGAGCACCACCAGGGACCTGGGCAGAGAACTGCCCTGCCTCTTGGGCTCTCGGTTCCAACACTCAGCCCCAGGGAGCCCTGCCTGGCGCCCCAGCCCCCGGCCTGGATACCTGGGTCCCCGTGTAGTAGCGGGTGTTGCTCCGTATAGCTGAGGTCTTGAGTGAGCCGTGAGCGCCCCCGGGCGGGGAGCGAATGCAGCAGTAGGAGTGACGCAGGCACTTGCTGTACTCCTTATGCACCTGGGGGGGGTGAGGAGGACAGGCAGTAGGTGCCCCCGCCTTGGGGGTCCAGTGGCCAAGCTGCTGGTGGGGATCAGAGGCCCCACTGTCTCCTGTCTCCCAACAGCCAGCCAAGAAGGCTCTCTTCTCACTCAGGCCCATCCTCCTTTCTCCACCCCCACCAATAATTTCTCATCCATTCATTCACTCAACAGATCTTTAATGAGCATCCTCTATACGCCAGGCGTGGTTTAGGCCCCGAGGACAGACACAAATCAGACCCAAAGCCCTACTTCTCAGAGCTGGTATTTTCTAGCAGACAGAGACTGAACATGGGTGAAACATCAGTACGTTATGTAGGGCGTCTGATGGTGTGAGGTGCTGCCGAGAACCATGGCCGCGAGTTAGGCAGTGCTGTCGGTGGGGGTCGGGGGCACGATTTCAAAAAGATCAGGGGAGGCCTCACTAAGGAGACATTTCGGCAAAGACCTAAAAGAAATAAGGCAGTGGGCCCTGTGGATATGCGGGGAGGGGCAGGGGGCAAGCCCTGGGGAGGGTCCATGTCTAGGTGTCTGAGGGAGCAGAAGACAGAGCATGGCTGGAGGGAAGGGAAGAGAAGGGGAAGCCCAGGTTGGACCGTATGGGCCTGGGGGCCTCTGTAAGGATGTCACTGTGTGTCCGATGAGGACCATGGGACAGTTTTGAGCAGAACAGTCAACCTTGCACCCAAGACTTGTGATCACTGCCTCCTTCTTCCCCTCCTTAGCCTTACCCACCTCACTGTCCCCTAAGACCAATAACAGTCTGACCGGGCCTCCCCACTGCCTTCAGGATATGAATCTACAAACGCCTTGGCTCAGTCTCCCTGGCTTTAGTCTTGAGTCTACTGCCCGTACACCCTTCTCCACATTCTTCTGCTTCTGTTATCTCCTTAATTTATTCTTTTTTAAGATTCAGACTGTAACACACTTTATTTTAAAAAGAAACTTCCCATCACCACAAAATTCACATTTTATCCCACAACTATTGAAGTCGGAAATGTTCCGTCTGGGTGGCACCCAGAGTCATCTCCCTCCCCGTGCTTGACTTGTGCCCTGCACCCTGGGGAGGGTCCATCAACCATGTCCCTGCCCTGTGCTCTCCCAACTCCCCAAATCTGCCTTGCTTTCTCGTTCCTCTAGGCCCCTGTATCTTGCTCTTTTCCAGAACCCTCTGCACCCCTGTCTAAATCCTCCCTGTGAGCCTGTGCTTCCCTCCAGGCAGACACAGGTCCCGCTACAGAAGGCAGGCACCTGGTCCCTTCCCTGGACCTCACCTTCTTCTGTAAGGCGCAGTGAAAGACGAAGATGAAGACCCCCTGGAAGGCGTTGAAGGTGGTGAAGAGATAGGCCATGACCACCGACTCCTTATTGATGAAGAGGAGGCCGAAAGCCCAGGTGAGGCCCAGTAGGAAGAGCAGCGCAATGGCCCCCAGGGCCCAGGATCTGGGGAGAGGTGGAGAGGGAACAGGGACATCAAAGTCCCTGCCAGCAGAGATGCCTCCCCCAGAGCCCTGCTGCGTGTCCCTCTTTGAGCAGGCCTGGACGCTGCCCTGGGATGAGCAGGCCTGCCCAGTGACACTTTCACCCAAGCTGACCCTGAGGGGCAGGCAGAGGTCAGGGGTCAGGGCTCTGTGAATGGCCAGTCATTCTCCTGCATCCTTCATCCTTTTGGCCATATTTCCAGACCTTTAAACTACCTTTTGCTGCCTATCTGTCTTTAAGTTGCCCTGAAATGGACTTTTTTTTTTTTTTTTTTGCCGAGTCGCATGGCTGGTGGGATCTTTAGTTCCCCGACCAGGGACTGAACCTGTGCCCTTGGCAGTAAAAGTGCAGAGTCCTAACCACTGGACCGCCAGGGAATTCCCTAGACTCACTTTTTGAACTCAGTCTCACCCTTAGCAATTATGTGCCTAAAACCACGGCTGGATGTGCTAATACCATGTTTTCTAATACTTGTTAAATAGATACATAACAAACACAGTAAAACACCATCTTTGTCCTTAAAATCACAGTATGTGACACCAGAGGCGAGAGCACCACCGTTTAGGAAACGCTGGGAGAGGCCTGGAAAGTCCCAGGGCATGGGTGGGGCGAGGGGGTGCTCACTTAATGTTGTCGAGGCGACTGGAATCGGGCTTGAGCACGGATGAGCTCCGGATCATCTTGTGCAGAGTCACCATGAGGAACACCAGGTTCACCTGGGGGCGGGACAAGGGGAGGGGCTGGGCCAGGGTCCCTCTGCCTCCTAGCGTCAGCTCCTGGCCAAGTCTCAGCCACGACCCCCCTTCTTCAGGGTCCCCTCTGCTGCTGTACCTGCCCCCAGGTGCCTGCCTACTGGTGTAACTGTTAATGTGGCTTCGGGGCCGGGGGGGGCAGGGCCCGTGGCCTGACACAGAGCAGGGGCTCAAATCACAGCTCCTGGAAGGATGGACCTCAGTGCTGGAGCTCTACAGGCCCACTCTGCTCTCGTTTTCTTAGTTGGCTGCTCAGTTCTGATGCTTTTCAAGGGCTTGGGGAGAATGGGGGCCTTGGGGTCAGAGCTAGGCTGGATGAAGGACAGAGACTCAGTACTGGGGGTACTGCCTTCCAACTTACCACGATAACAAAGGAGACAGGCCCAATGAAGCTCCAGATGAAATAATTGTCCACTCGGAGCCAGCAGCTGTGAAGGAAGCAGGGCCGGGGTATTGAGAGGTGGGGGCCGGGGGGGCAGGCTCTTCCCTCCCTCTGACTCAAGGAGCCCAGGGACTCTGCTGGCTGCGGCCTCGGGGCTCAGGAGAAGGGAGGCCAGTGCCCTGAGGGTCCTGGCCCAAGGGATGCTGCTGAGCAGGGAGCCAGCAAGGGGGAGAGACTCGGGGGGTGAAGGGGGCACTCACGCCTTCTCGGTGCCGTAGCTGCGGTAGTCGATGGCGGCTGCGATGCCCACCACCAGGGCTGGGAAGCAGTACCCGCCCAGGTAGTAGTATTTGGTGCGGGAGTACTCGCTCTCAAACACCTCCACCAGCAGCAGGTAGAGGTGCACGCCCTCCAGGCAGAGCCAGGAGAAGGCAGCCAGGAAGAAGTAGTGCAGCAAGCCAGCGAAGATGGGGCAGGCAATCTAGAGAGTGGGGAGCACCACAGGTGAGGGGCTGCCCCAGCCGGCCAGTGTCGTCTCTCCCCCCATCCTCTCCTGCCCTGGAGTCCTGCTCACCTCATACTGAGTCTTGTCTATCCCAACCAGGAAGAGCAGCTCGGCCAGGAAGAGGTTGATGCACAGGTTCTTGTGGATGGTGTTTCGGTCAGTCTGCAGTCCCCGCAGGAAGCAGAAAGTGGAGATACAGATTGCCAGGCAGACCAGGGAGATGACAATGCCCACCCAGGTGATGACCGACAGCAGTAGCTCGTTGATGCGGCCCTGGTACTGGGGGAAGGAGCAGGGGGTGTACTTAGCGCCTCTGGTCTTGCACGTGGCCAGGGCTCAGCTTAGGTGCCAGCTACGGGCAAGGCCGTGGGCCACGAGCACCACTGGTGCAGCCCACCTGGCCTTCTGCCCCCCTGGCCAACTTGCCGGCCCCCACCCCTCTGCAGGCGGCACGCTCACTTCCTCATGCTCTGGAAGGCTCGTGGAGAGATGACAAAGGTGACACCAACGTGCTTCTCCAGAGTGCCTTGGGAGAAGGTGGGACCGTGACCAAAGAGAACCAGACGTGTGGCCTCATGCCCCGGACAAGACTCAGGCCCCCCATGCCCACGAAGCTGGCCTTCCCCGGCACCGCCCATGCAGCACTTTCTATGATGCCATGCAAAGCCGGGCCAGAAAGTGGGCCCGCCCGGAGGAGCGGAGTGCTGGCCAGCTTACGATCTCGCGGTGAGCCATGAGCACGGCAAAGTTGGTGAGGTGGCTGCAGGCGCACGTGGTGTGGGTCTTGTTGGACTCCACCAGGCGGCAGCCCTGGGTTGACCAGTAGCCCAGCATGGAACGCTCCGAGTAGTTCCAGAAGGAGCAGTTGGCATTGAAGTGGTTCTTGGCCTGTTGTGTGGTGGTGACCGGGGGGTCAGATCCGGGGAGTCCCACCCCAGCCCGCACACCCGGCTATGGGGATAGTGACAAGCAGGAGACGAGTGCCTGGGGCTTTGGGCTCCAGGTGACAGTCTGAGACCTCTGGGGACAAAACGGCCCAAGCTGCTGAGGTGGGGGCTGAGGCCCCAGGGAGGGGTTGTAACTTGCTCTTGGGGTGGGTGAACACACAGTAGGGGGGCATACACAGCCAGGGACAATGGAGGATGCTGGGACCCTCACGGAGGGAGGGGGCACCTCAGCTCACCTCCAGGTGGGCCACAGTGAAGATGACAGGGTCCATGAGGAAAACTCGGCTGGACTCCTTGTTGATGGATGCTGCGATGACCTGGGAGTTCACCACCAGGGAGGCGCCCCCCAGGCCCCCCGCGCCCGCTTCACCTGCCAGCTTCACCGTGGCATTCTCGGTGGACAGGAAGAGGCCCAGGTTGTTGTAGAGGATGAAGACAACCTTGACCACTCCTGGGGAGAACGGGTACAGCAGGGTGTGTTGTCAGCCCCTGGCTGGTGTGCAGCTCCACCACGCTGGCCGCCAGGACCTCTGAAGCCAGACAGGCTGCAGCCCAGGCAAGTGGGGCTCTGGGAGCCCTTCTGTGGGACCACTGCTCAGTTATAGGCAGTTTCCAACGGCAGGGCAGTGGGCCGGGATACACAGGCTGGGTCCCCGGCCCACCTCTCACTTACTGTGTAACGTTGAGCAAATCCCTAACCTCTCTGGACCTTAATCTCAAACGGCACAATCCTCCCTGAACTGCCACTGCACCGGAGTGAGCCCTACAAACTACAAAGTGTGCTTGGTTCTGTGGGGCTTCGGGGGGGGCGGTCTCCACGAATCCCCTGAAATGTTAACACTAGCTTGAATGAAGGACACCTCTGTGTGTCGCCATGGGTCCCAACCTCCTTTCAGGTTCTTCAATCCGATAAAAGCTAAGAACCGCCGTCCTCCACGAGAGGAGCAGGGGTGCCAGCACGGGGCTCGGGCACTGACCGTTGCGGCTGTTCTGCTTGATGGTGTTGGCGGACAGCTGGATGGAGTTCTCGCTCGGGTACTCCTGGGGGAACACCAGCTCTTGCACTTGACCCTCTGTGTTCAGGACTGTGACCTCGAGGACTGTGGGGACAGGGGACGGCAGGGCACACAAGGTTGGGGGTCTGTCCACAGTCCAGAGGCCCGGGCTGTGGCAAGAGGCCCAAGGTCGAGGGCCAGGGTATCCCCCATGGTCTCCAGGCCGAGTGGGCCCCCACCGTTCAAGATTTGCGCCCGAACTTGCCCTAGCGCGATTGTAGCACTCACCCACGTTCTGCTTGGCAGCCAGGAAGCGGGCAGGCTCCCTGACATTGTCGGCCAGCAGGAAGGCGCCCTCCTCTAGGACGTCCAGGAGCATGGTGGCCGTGTGCACCTGCTCGGTGGCATTCATGTCCTTCCAGGACTCAAGAGCCTCTGGCCGCAGCAGGTTGTCCACCGTCTCCACCACGGCCTGCAACGGTGCGGGGGCAGCTCCGTGATTCCCCCTACATCCTCCAGTTCCCTGGGCTGGGCTCTGCGCCCCCTTCTCCGAAACTCCATCCCCAGCGCCACCTGGGGCCTGCCCAGGAGCGACAAGGGCTGCCCCACCCCCTCGGCCAGCAGGAGCCCTTGAGCCTCACCTTGATATAGTCCTTACAGGTTCTCTCTCGCTTGTGCATCTGGGGAAAGAGATGGAGGTGCTCTCAGGGCTGGTCTCCCAGCCCCACTCCTCTGACCCCGACACTCATGTCTGGGCCCCAGGGAGCTTGCTCTTCTGCCTCTGCTACTGACCTGGGGCTAGGCCATGAGCGAGAACCATTCCTAAGGGAGCCCACACCCCCAGGACCGTCCAGGGCAGTTCAGGAGGGAGCCCCAGTAGACCTGGGGTCTGTCCTTCCTCCTTCTCCCGTCACCATGGGTGGCAGCCCAGCTCTGCGGTAACAGGCCGGCTATCTCCTAAGTTCCCAGGGCAGTGTCCCCTGCCCTGCTGGCCCTGCTGCCAGGCTCTACCTTGTTGTAGTTCTTGCCAGCTGACTCGCGCTCGATGGGCCGCAGGGCCTGCAGCTGGGCATCCAGGATGTCCAGCAGTTGCTCCATCAGCTTCACAGAGGAGGACACATCACCCGCATAGATGGAGCCCCGGGTGTGGCGGGCCAGCTCGCTGGCAATGTTGGCTGCGTTCTCCCCACTCTTGATCTGTGTGAGGCGGGAGTGGGATGCCCCGGCTCTGTCAGGGACCATTTTGCTTCCCTCTTCACGCGCCCAGCCTGCTCAGCCCCTCTCATCCCTCTCTCTGCTGCCCCTTCTCCATCTGCCTTCTCCCTCCCCATCTATCTCTGCTCCCTCTGCAGGCCAGGGAGTGGACCCCTGCTTGTCTCCCCAGTTGTTCCATTGCCCCCACTGTGCCCTGTGCCCGGGCACCCAGGGCCTGCTGTGTGAGCACGTGCGCCTGACTGGGAGGGGCAGCTTCTGCTGGTACCTTCTGGGCCACCTGGTTGACCCAGGGGGAGGTGCAGTTGCTGAGGTCAGGGCCCCGGGGGTTCCAGAGCCCCAGGGCTGGTAGACACTGGAAGGAGGCAATTCCTGTAGGGACAGACACACAGGAACAGAGAAGGGAGCCACAGGGAAGGAGAGAAGGATGGGCCAAAGCAGGGAGAAAGGAGATGACAGAGAGAGGGGATGAGTGGGTGAGAAGAGAGGTGAGGGGAACACGGAAGACCAGACATGAAGCAGGCCGGACAGTCAAGAGAGGTGTCACTCTGAGGTGACATAAGCCACTCCTTCTTCCCCTAAACCCTCCCTCTGGGCTCCTCTTCCGTCTTTGCCTACCACAGTTGGAACCTTCTAGCAAAGCTCGCCTTGCAAGGCCCCCCCCCCCCCCCCCCCAGCTCCGAAGCCTCTTCTGACCCTCCCCTTGGGATCCCTACAGCATGCGGTCTGGCTCCACCCTCTCTGGCACTTCAGCTGCTGTGTCCTGTCACCAGCTGCTCCCGGGACTGTTCCATTTCAGTCTGAAGCCAGGACTCAAGTTACCTCCCGTGGGCTCCCTGCAGGGTCCACCCAGCGCTTTGCACGTGGCGGGTGCTTAGTATTGCAGGAGGGGACGGGGGCCGAGGCGTGGGGCACTAACTGAGCTGCTGCTGTGTCCTGGGAGCTCTGCTGGGCTCTGGGGACACAGCTGCAGACATCAGGCGTGACCCCTGCATGAAACCCACACTCTGCCAGGGGAGATGGACAGGTAAGTGCATCTATGTTGAGCTGAGTTAAGGGCATGTCCCCTGTCCCTTCCCTGGCCAGACCCAGCAGTGGCCATTCCCCGAGCCAGCTGCAGCGGAGGTAACCTCGGCTCTGCACTCACCTCGAGTCCCCTTGGGGCAGGGCCTCTCCACCAGCATGCCCTGCTGGGTGGCCGGCCACTGGACCCGCCGCACCTCTCGAGGTTCACAGAAGAGTTCCGGGGACACGTGCAGATTGGGGGCGGGGGGCCGCCGGGTGCTGGGGGCGGGGGCAGTGGCTGGAGGTAGGTCAGGTCCCAGCTGGTTGATGGCACCCACGGGGTGCGTGGTGAGGGGCGCCCGGCGGAGTGGGGTGGTGGCCGCAGGCGAGGCTGTGCTGGTCAGAGGTGTGGGCCGGGCCGTGGTGGTCGTGCTGAGGGGTGGCGAAGTGGCTGGGCCTGGAAGGGAGAGGGGATATGAGATGGGGTTACCCCCACGCTTCAGGCCTATTGAAAGATATCCTGGTCCCCACTAGGTCTGGGAGAGCTCCCCTGGCCCCTGTCTGCCCACAGAGGTCCCTCGTACCCCTGGGACCATCTGAAGCATTGGAAGGTGGCAAAAATTCACTCATTTGTACTTTGAAGTCTGAGAGAGCAACCACAGAAGACGGGCCAGGAAGGAGGTGTCTGGAGGCTGTTGTACACAGCCACCTCCCATCCTCATTCTACTCTTTCTCTGGTCTCTCTGACCTGGCCACGTCCCTTCCCTCTGGGGGCCTCAGCTCCTCCTTTTGGATTAGATGGGACTCCCTGGAGCCGTGGGGCTGCTCAGAGCTGGTTTGGGGCAGCTGAGCGGGCGGAATGAGACTGTGGAGGGGCCCCCAATCCTGGCCAACATCGGCGGCTCGGCTTTGCTGTTTTACTGATACTGGGCTTCCACCCAAGATTTTGGTTGAAGAGGTTCCAGGGCTCAAAATGCACAGGCCTCTAGGAGACATAGCGCAGCTTGGTTAGGAGCCCAGAGTCCTTGGTCCAAATCCTCAAATGAGCAAGCTAATCCCATACTCACCCAGTGCTTGGGTTTCCTCATCTGTAAAACGGGGCAATAATAAGCCCCGTCTCCTAGGCTGCGAGGATCAGAGAAGTTAATTGCGTGCTTAGAACAGCCTCTGTCACATTGCCATGTCACACTGCCATTGCCTCCTGGGCTCCCCCGAACCCACCTCCAGGCCCCCTAAGATGTCACAGAGTGCACCCCCGACCCTGGGACCTAGGGGGCGTTTGGGAGCGAACTTGAGCTGTCCTCACCAGCACTGGGGTCGGGTGGCCCGAACTCCAGGCTATAGCGCACCACGAAATAGTTGTTCCAGACATACAGCTGGTTGTCACGAGGGTTATAGTCAACGGAAGAGACGAACTGGTAGGGGTTGGGGAAGGCCAGGCTGACGGGCTCCTCGCGGTTGGCGTTGGTGTTGAAGGCGTAGTCCACGCGGTTGCCGGCCGCCTCGCTGTCGTCATCCACGTACACGGAACGCAGCACGTAGAGGACACCACACACCATGAAGGCGTTGGACGCCGAGCGCTTGTCGTAGCCGGTCTCCCACGTGCCCTCGAAGCGCAGCGTGTAGGGGTTGAGCTGGCTCACCACCAGCCGCCCGTTGTTGCCCTCGGTGGCGTAGATGACCCACAGCCCGTTCTCGTCCACGGCCAGGTCGATGTCGGTCTTGCCCCCCCAGCGGTAGGGCGAGGTATCGTGGTAATTGGCCGTGTTGATGACCGTCTCCCCGCTCTTGATGCGCGTGCGCAGGTCGTACTTGACGATGTTGCGCGTGCGCTCCTTGTTGTAGAAGACGGCGCCATCATAGACCACGAAGCCAGTGCCATCCACACGGTTGGGCAAGCGGTAGGTGGTGGTGTGGCGTGCCGCCACGTAGTCCTCCCACGAGGCGTACTCGGTCAGCGTGTCCGTGCGGTAGGGGATCCAGGGCATGACGTAGATGCGGTCACCCGCCTGCAGTGGGTCCTTGCACCATGCGCCAGACTGGTGCTCCGACTCGTGTGTCGAGGTGGGGTCCAGCACCTTCTGCAGAGTCCCTGGGCACACGAATACTGGGCCAGGTGGGTGGGCGGGGAGGACACGGGGGAGAGGAGCAGGGGCAAAGGAGGGGGAGAGAGAGAGGCAAGTTGGTCACGCGGCCAGGGGGGGTGCCAGGCTGTCCCCTCCTGCTGCTGCAGTCACGGTTGCTTGGTAGGGCTGGTGATGGGAAGGGGGTTTGCGGGCTGGGACCCCTGCCCCGCCCAGCTGCCCCTCTCCCTGGAGATGTCAACCCTGGAGGCCATTAAGAGCAGGGTTAGTGGTGGGAGGTAGTGCCCCTCTTTCCTTCCCTGGCTGCTAGAGACCCCACAGGCTGGGGATAAGGGGTTTGGCAAGAGGCATCCCAGAGACGATCTCATGTGCCTTAAGCAGGAGTGGAAAGATTTCCTCACTGCAGCCACTGGTGGCTTTGAGGTTCCAGGGACTCAGGGCCCTGCCCCTTCGCCATCATCTGCGCCCCTATGGAAGAGCTAGGGGTCAAGGGTCCCATCCTTCACCAACCACACCAGGACACAGCTTTTTTTTTTTTAACTCCATTTTCTTCCTCCTGCAAAAACTGCAAGGCAGAGTGATGGTTCCGTACCCACTGTGGGTGGGTGTCAGGAGCGCACTTCTATTCCAGGGTGGGAGAGGCACCCGAGGTTCCTGATGCAGCCTGTGGCAGCCCCCACCCCCAGTACCCATGAAATCAGTAGCTGAGGAAGGGTATTCGGAAAAGTCCAGCCCCTCCTGAGGGTGCCCAGCCCTGCCCCAGCCGGCAGGGTCTCTCATGGGGTTTATTCAGCAGCAGACACTGACACTGGTGCACAGGGGTGAGGGGGAGAACTTGGGGAGGGAGAGGACTCCCGGGAGAGTTGGGTGGGGGGGGGGGGAGAGCTGTGTGGAGGGAAGAGAGACAAGGTGGTGGTGGTGGGGCTCGGCGAGGTCCTGGCTCCAAGGGAGGCACACTGGAGAGCACCTGGGAAGAAAGGGTTAGTGCTGGCGAGGAGAGAGGGGGGTGAGCAGAGAATTCACTCCAAGGCCCAGGCCCGACTGAGGGTCCCTTGGGGGGGCAGTCCCAGGTCCAGCTCAGAAGGGGCAAGGGAGGGAACCAGGTGCTAGGATAAAGACCCAGCCCGCCCCCAGCAGGCCCCGCCCCCCCACCTCCCCTGCCCTGACCCCGATTTACCTGCAACCATCCCCGGCTCGGGAGGAGGGACCAAGGCAGCGCTGATGTCAGAAAGGTGGGGGGCCCCGCCCCACCCCCCCATTCCCTGAAAAGGAGGAAAACCTCAACTGCATCTCGTTGGCCACCAATAGCCTGCCCCCCCTTGCCCCGTCACATCCCAGCGCCGCCTACTCCTAGCCTCCCCTTACTGACCGGGTGGGGGGTCTGGACTTTCAGTGTGGCCAGGCTCCCCTCCTCCTCCTGTAGAGGTGATGTCCCTCCATCCAGGAGGGCTGGGGCCCTCCCTCTCACCTCCCTGCTAGCAGAACCCACAGACAGGCCAGGGTGAGAGTTTGTAGTGAATTCTCTGCTCCTGCTTGGTCTGTCACCAAAGCAGCTGGCCCCGAGGGGACAGGGAGGGCTGGGACTTGGTGCCGGCTTGGGGGGCGGGGGCTTGGCCCCAGTGGTTAGAGGGGCTTGGACACTTCTCATTCCCCCACTTCCAGCCTCATTCTTCAGGAGGCTCAGGTGGGTGGGTGCGGAGATCCAGCCCTCCCTTCACAGCAGCAGGGGGACATTTTGACCCAAGGGTCTCCAGGCACAAAGCAGCCAGGAGCATGCCCTGTTTTAGGAGGGGGAGGGGAGCTTGGGGCTCCACCATCTCCCTGTCCCCAGTGCCCTGAGGGGTTGGCCTGCACCTTCTGTTCAGCACACTGGCCTCTGCCCTTTTCCCCTGTCCCTCTGGGTCTCCCCTCTCCCCAAGCTAGGTCCCCCGCCAGCTTTGTGACGACTGAGCAGATGTGCTTGTGGGGGGGGGGGGGCGGGGAGGGCAGTGGGAGGTCTCAGAGCCTAGCCTGGTCGGCAGGGCATGGCGGAGGAAAACGTGGTTAGAGGTTACCCTGGGGAAGGGGGAGAAGATGAGGAAAGGTCTGCCTGGGGCCTTTGCCAGCAAGGACCCCTCCCCAGCACCAAGCTCCCAATACCTCCTCTGCCCTCCAGCCTCCTCCCACCCGCCCTTTGAAGAGAAAAGATCCCAGGCTGCCGTATCCAAACCACCACCGGGCCTGCAAGAAGAGTGTCTGGTGCTGAGTGGGAGAGAGACTCCAGGAGAAAGAGAGGGAGAGAGTGGAGGGGTGCAGTGAGGGGCAGGGCGGTGGGCTGGTTGCCCAGGCCTCTGTGAGATGGGGGAAGGGACAAGGGGGAGGGGAGCAGCTCGGAGGGACCCCGCCCCACCTCCCTCAAAGGGGATGCTCCATCGACCACCGTAATTTCAAGGCAGAAGTGATCCTGAAAGGTCATCCCTTCCTTCCATGGCCCCTGCTGCCTGCCTCAGAGCTGCAAATTTCCCAAAACTTCCAGGGGAGGAAGTGACCATCCCCAAGAGCCCAGGCCTGCAGCTGCAGCCCTGCCCGACTCCACTAACGGACAGCTCTGCCCCCTATGGAGTTCTACCCAGCCCCCGCTGGAGGTTTCACCCGCAAGAAATTATGGTGCTCGTGGAAGTCCCCAGACCCAGCCTATACCTCCCCCGCCCCCCTCTCCCTGGTCCTCTAACCACAACAGCCCAGAAGAAACCCTGACTGCAGCTTCGCAAGTATTTCAGAACCAGAGAAAATGCTCCCCCGCCCCTCACTCCCCCAACCTTGAGGCCCGCCCCCACCCCCTCGTCCCGATTTGGCAGGCTGCCCTCCCCGGGCTGGGGACAGCTTATACCCCTCCCCAGGGCTGGGCCCCCCCGCTAGTGGAGGACAGGGATTGGGACTGGGGGAAACTGGTACTCCATGCTCCAAAACAGCTCTGGGCCTTGGAAACGCCAAACCAGAAGGAACTGAAGCCGCCAGGAGCCAGAGAGAGAGAGAGAGAGAGAGAGAGAGAGAGAGAAAGAGAGAGGAGGAATCTGCTCCCCAAAAGGAAAACAAAGGTGTCCCCTCCACCCTGCCTCCCCCGAACCCCGAAACATGTTACAAAAGCGGGGGGCAGGAGGAAGAGAGGAGAGAGACGGCTCACCCGGTGCCCTTCACCCCTGGTCGGGAGCCAGGGAAGGGGGTCCCTCCCTCCCCACCCGCCCTGGATGCTTACACACTTCTCCTGAAGGAGGCAAAAGAAGTATGAGAGAAGGCCAGGTCCCCCCCGGCCCCGCAAGGGCCAGGGACTAGGAAGGTGGGCCGGGGGGGTGGGGAGGCTTGGGGGGAGAGAGAGAGAGAGGAGGGAGGGAGGGAGGGGGGGGAGAGAGAGAGAGAGAGAGAGAGAGAGAGAGAGAGAGAGAGAGAGAGAGAGAGAGAGAGAGAGAGAGAGGCAGAGAGAGAGACGGAAGATCCTGCCCAGGCTCAGAGAGGAGCTTCCTCAGGTGTCTGGAGGGTGGAGTCACCCGGCTGCACCAGGGCTTGCCCCACCAGGGGGACACTGGGGTGGGGAATAGCGACTGGACCAAGTTTGGGGTGGGGGGAGAAGAAGGGGCCGGAGGGGAGGGTGGGTCACATAAGTATGGTGCAGGTAAAACAAAGTCTGAGTTAGGGGTTAGCATTGGTAACAGTGCGTTTACCTTTCTGCTCCACTTCTACTTTAAGCATCGGAAGAGAGAGAGAAAACAAATTGAAAAAAAAAATGTGCAAGAAAAAAAGAGAAAAAAAAAAGATTAAATTGCTTTTGTTTCTTTTCTGGCAACACGCCCCCTTTTCCTTTCTTTCCTCACTCCTGGTTCCCCAACCCCGAAGGTAGCATCAGCCCCCGCCCCCAAGTCCTTTCCTTCAGGGAGGGTGTCAGGGAGACAGTCACAGGGAGGGGAGACACATGGGAGGACAGAGACCAAGAGAGACGAGGGGTGGGGGGGGAGGGGGGTGTACAGGCAGGCATGGGGGCAGAGCCCTCAGATGGGAAGGGGCACCCTCAGTGCAGTGGGGACTGGGGAGGGGAGCCCCAGCTGGGAGGCGGCTCCGCTTAGGGGGGCACCAGGCAGGGATGGTGGGGAGGGTGAAGGAATTACTTAGATTCCCCTTCAGCCCGGCCTGCTGCCCTCCTGCTAGAACCAGGGGCCCAGGGGAGGGGATTCAGTGCCTCCTGGGGCCTGGTAGCCTCACGAGAGAGAACACATTGGACTCCTTCCCCTTCTGTGCTGGCCTTGCAAGACTCCAGCTGAGTTTCCCCAAACCCTCAGAACCCCAAACAAGCCAACACACAGAGAGGGTGGCAGCATCAGACACAGAATGACGGAGAAGCAGACAGGCAGAGCCCCCTGGGCCTCAAAGAGCCCGGTGGGGGAGACAGAGGCAGAGAGGGAAGAGGCTGGGGTGGGGGGACATCACAGATGGGGCAGGACAGCAGGTGGGGCACAGACACGCTCCCACACTCCCCCGGGGCAAGCCCGAGGCTCAGTTTCTCTGCCCAGCTCCCCCCTGGGGGCCCAGGAGCCGGGAGCTCCCCAGCCCGCTGTTGGGATGGGCGGGCGGCACCTGGGGGAGGAAGGGGGCATGGTTAGACTGTGCTCAGCTGCAAGGCAAATCCAGTGTTAGTCGGGCCTGTCCGGTATGTGTGTGTGGCAGGGAGCCCTGCACACCCACTGCTCCCTTCCCACGGTAGCCCCTGCACCCACCCCTGACCAGCACTGGGGTCACCCCAGCTTCTGAAGCCCAGGGCAAGATGGCTGCCCAGGGCACTCCCCCTCCAGGCTCTGTGTCCCTGACCCCTTAGGAACCTCTGACCAGGGCCTCGCTCTCCTGCCACCTCTCTGGAGGAGCAGTGTTTGGCTCCCTTCCCAGCGCCTCATCCAGGGCCTGGTACGCAGGAGGTGCTCAGAGAAACTCTGGGGGATGAGTGAGTGCCCGGCTTCCCTGTTCTGCGGCGTGGCTTCCATCACCCTTGTAACACCAGCCCTCTTCTTCTGGGACCGGGAGTTAGCTCAGCCCCCCCCCAAGACACATCCTTCATGTCTGTGAGTACGAGTGCGTGTATGCGTGTGTGCCCCTGACTCTCCCAGGGCTCAGGCTAGCTCTCTCCCATCAGACTGGGGGCTGCCCATCCCCTGAGCCCTCCTGCTCTCTGAGGGTCATGCCCTCCCACCCACACTTGGAGGTTTGGCTCCAGGAGGTCTCTAAGCCCCTCTCCTCCCCACACCCTCTAACTTTTTTCCTGCTCCTTTCCCTGCACGGTATCCACTTTGGATGCCACTTGGATCAGGGGATTTTTTTTTTTTTTCCTGCCCTTTATCTTACCTGCCTCGGGAGAAATTGGGTTTGTCATCTGTTGTTAGTTTTATTTTTGATTACCGATAGCAAGGATAATAATTGGTAAAAATCACGATGAGGAGTCACAAGAAAAGCAACAACTCCCGAGTGCCCAGCGCTTACTCCGTGCCAGGAACCGCGCTAAGCACCTCTCGGGCAGCCTTTTGAGAACCCTGTCTATAGAGGGGGAAAGAGGACCAGTGAAGTGAAGCAACACGGCTGGGGCTCCCTGGCTATCAAAAGCAGGCACCGTTTCCCTCACATCTATGGCTGACGGTGCACAAGGAGCTTTTACCCACGTTCTCTGTACTCCGGGCAACACCTCAGGGAAGGTGTTTGATTCCCCTCCCACCATTAGAGAGGAAGGTGTAGGTTCAGCTGGATCGAAAGGGCACCCAAACCATTACTGAGCACATCCTGAACCAGGCTTGGGCCTGGGCGCTGGGGGGGTGAAGATGAGGCCTCTACCCTGGAGGAGTTTACATCCAGCACTCTGTCACCAGGAGCAGCCCCTGCGGCCAGCCCTGGGTTAGGCGCTTCGCACACATGATCTCCTGGACTTTCGCCTCCTTCTGCAGCGGCCCAGAGAAATTAAGTCATTTGCTCAAGTTTCAGAGCCAGAAAACCCAAGGGCCGGGGCCGAGCCTCGAACCCAGCCTGATTTCCCCACTGTGCTACGCTCCCCAACTCCTGCCCCTCTTCCCTGCTGCCCCAGCCATGGGGCTGGGCGGTGTCCCCAGTGCTGTGGGGAGGCTTCAAGGATCAGATGGGCGTCCCTCTCAGGCAGTGGCTGGAGGCCTTGGTCGCTGAAAGGAAAGGGTGAGGAGTAAAAGAAGAAGGTTATGGAAGCACACAAGCTGTCCCGTCTCCCCCAGCACGTCTGCAGTCACCTGCGAGGAGAAATCAAAGGTTGGGGGGAGGGGGGAAGGCTGGGGTGGGAGGGGAGAGGAGGGAGAATCACAGGGCCTCCTGCGCCCCCGCCCCTACCCCCTCACACTCAGACACCCTGGTGGCCCTGCCTCCTCCCGCCTCTGCCCGGAGGCCCTACCTCCAGGTTGCCTACATGAAGCTGGGGGTGCAGGGGAGGGGATGGATGATGGCGGAAAGGGAGGGAAGAGTAAGGGCTGGAAAGAAGGGCCACGTTAAGGGTGGGGTGCTGAGGAGGAGAGACCCTGTCATTGTTTGCTCCCCTTGGCCAGGTGCAAGAATGGCAGGCCCCTGGCTCCCCAGATCACCTTTCTCAGGCTTCCTGGTGCCACCCTCAGTCCAACATGGTGGCACTTCCTTTGCAGACAGGAAGTACTACTGTGGTAACGGGCAAACAAACCAAGAGTTAGGAATCTGTGGAAGATGCCCCTAGCCCTTCACACCTGATCTGCCACCAGGCCTCAGAGGGTGGTCTGCCTCTGTATGAGTACAGAGTCCAGCTTCCAGGACTGGGAAGGGGCAGGACTGGGGGCACGTGAGGGGTGAGGGGGACAAGAGAAAGGAAAGGGAACTCAGAGAAAGGGGGGTGAATGAGAGGGAAGAGCAGGTGTGTAAGAGGGGGTCACGAAGGGAAGGGGTGAGAGAAGAGGAGGGAGGCAGAGGAATTAGAGGGCAGCGAGGTCAAGGTCCAGGAAGAGGAGAGGAGAGATATAAGTGTGCCAAGTGGAGTACATGGGTGTGGCCTTGGAGTGTATAAATAAGCCCAAGGGCATGTGAAGAAGCAGGGTGAGCAGGCCAGAGTAACAAGAGTTGGAGAAGGTGCCCAGTGGATGGGGACAGAGTCTATGAGGGTGGGGGTGTGGGTGGGGCAGACACCAGTGTGGACAAGGGTGTCTGGGTGAAGAGAATGTGTGAGGGAGGGAGCAGGCCCAGCTGTCCCCTGTGTGCCTGGCCCTGACTTGGCCCTGTGTGTGTGTGTGTGTGTGTGTGTGTGTGTGTGCGCGCGCGCGCGCGCGCTCAAGGTGTCTCCTCCTCACTCACTTCTGGAAGGGGGAAGGGCCCGCGTCCGCGTGAGGAACAAGATGACTCACTGTAGGGGACACAGTCGTACTGCACCTCCAGGTACTTGTAGGTCCCGGGACAGGGATCGGGAAAGGCGTCGGAGCCAGCGACCACCACGCACTGGGTGCGGTTGTTACACCTGTGGAGGAGAGACGGGGAGCTGGCAAAAGACAGGCCTGGAACTGGGTGGGGGGTGGGGCAGGGTCAGGAGAGGAATGGACAACCCCAGATTGGGAAGGAACTGTGGAGACCACGCCAGGGACCTTGTGTGGGCATTGTTTTCTGTTTCCTGCCTGCTCTCTCCTACCAGATAGGATTCTTCTGTTTCTAAGCCCTGGCATGGCATGAAGCTTAGGGCTGGGCCAGAGGGGTGGCCCCGTAAACTGCTTCCCCAGCCACACTTCATCACTTTCATCCTGAGTGTCACCAGTGCCATTATGTCCTTTTTTTTGTTTTTTCTTCCTATATTGACCATAAAGCCCCCACTTTGTTCACAGAAGAGTAAGATGTGAAGCCATACACGCAAGGTGGTGTCTTTGCAAAGATGCTATTAATGAAATGCTCACGGTGTTTGCCTGTGTCCACCTCAGACCATGTCTTGACATGTCCTACCCTTTGGACAGCGCTGCTGTGAGGCTCTGCAGTCAGGACAGGGGAAGAATCTTCACCTCATGCTGAAGCCATCCTTGGTTCCCCATGGGGAACACCCCCGAGTCCCTGTCAACTTCTCAGGAGGCTGGCTACCATGTAACAGGAGGCCTAGTTAATGACAACAAAAG
Organism: Phocoena phocoena; assembly: GCF_963924675.1. Classification (NCBI taxonomy): domain Eukaryota; kingdom Metazoa; phylum Chordata; class Mammalia; order Artiodactyla; family Phocoenidae; genus Phocoena; species Phocoena phocoena. The sequence goes on from NC_089221.1 coordinate 164,801,959, forward strand.
ATGTTTCTTGCTGCCTGTTCCCACGGTCAAGGTCTCCGTTTCCCTGGAGCAGGCCAAGTCTTGGCTGGGCAGAACGGTGACTTGACTGTGGGTGTGTTCAAGTGGTTTGGGGGAGCTTCCTGACAGGTACAGGGCAGAGGGGGCTCCTGTGTCTTCCCTTCAGTCCTGCCCTTAACCAATGAGTGCTTAACTCACGAGGATCTGCTTATACCCACCCACCTCAACCCCCTTCTTTAAAAATATAACACTGACCTCATAAGGTTAAACAGAGACTTAGTTACCTATGACCCAGAGAACTAGTTATATTCCCCAAAGTGCTTTCACCTGCTGTAACACTGCAGGTGTATTCCTGTATGAATTCTTGTATACGAATGTTCATAGCAGCATCATTTACACAATCACCAAAAGGTGGAACCAACCCATCGACAAATGAGTGGATAGACAAAACACGGTACATCCATACAATAGAATATTATTCAGCCGTAAAAAGGGAGGAAGCTCTAATACACACTACAATGTGGACGAGCCTTGAAAACATCACGCTCAGTGAAAGAAGCCAGCCACAGAAGCCACGTATTTTATGGTTCTATTTATATGAAATGTCCAAAACAGGCAAATTCAGAGACGGAAAGTAGATTAGGGTTGCCAGGAACTCGGGGGAGGGCGGGGAATGGGGAGTGACTGCTAAGGGCAACGGAGTTTCCTTTTGAGGTGATGAAAATGTTCTGGAACTAGACGGAGGCAGAGGTTGCATAGTATCGCGAATGTAATTAATGCCACTGAATTGTTCACTTTAAAATGGTGAATTTTATCTTATGTGGACTTCACCTCCGTTAAAGATGAAAACAAAAGGAAAAACACAAAAACGCTGGCTTTCCAGCTGGAGACTGCATGTCCCAGCCTCCCCTGCAGCTGGGAGGAAGTGCCCAGGAGGAAGTGCCCGTAACTGAGTTCTGGCCCAGGAGGTGGGAGTGGGGGTGGGGTGGGTTGCAGCGCTGAGACAGAGAGAAGCGGGTGCTGAGGGCCTTTCCAATTCTGATCTTGTTCAGGTCACTGTATTTATTCTGGGGGGGGGTCTCCGTCAGAGTAGTGGAGCTGGACCCTAACTAATAGAAAGAGCCTCCAGGTGTGAAGACAGTGGAGCAGTGGTCTTATCACAATCCCTCAGCCCCCGTGACCACCCTGCTCAGTGTCACCCCTCTAGGACTGAGACCCCACGAGCGTCGGAACTGGGTCAGTCGCTGTGTTAGGTACTTGGGAACGTGGCGGAGAACATCACGGACCCTGAGGCCGGTGCTGAGTGAAGTGGGCAGGGAGAATTTGGAGGCAGGAGGTAGGAGGAGAGAGAGGCTGGACTGGGACTGTCCATGCAGGGGTGTCGGGAGATGGGAAGCGGGGAAGAGGGACAAGATTGCTGGAGGGGAATGGAGGTTTGATTTTTTCCTTTTTTTTTCTTTTTGCTGCTCTGTGCAGCTTGTGGGATCTTAGTTTCCCGACCAGGGATTGAACCCAGACCCTCGGCAGTGAGAGAGCACAGTCCTAACCCCCGGACCGCCAGAGAATTCCCGGAATGGATGTTCGAGAGAGAAACAGTGGGAGGGAGGGGATGAAGCGGTTCTGGCCTGGCCCACCCACCTGATCACGCCAGTCTCCTGCCCAAAACTCTCGGGAGGCTTTCAGTGACCCCACCCAGTGACATACTCTAGAATCCCCAAGGAGCTGTAGAGCTGGCCCCAGGCCTCCTTCCCTTTTCCAGTTTTATGCTCAGAATCCTGGAGTGAACCCTGCATTCTCTCAGGCGTTTGGCAAAAATTCAGTGAGCGCCTGTGGTGTATCTGGCTGTGGACACAGCGGTGACAGACAAAACTCCCTTTCCCCGTGGGGCTGACAGCCTAGTGAGGGAAGACATAAAAAAGACACGATAAAGAGGCGAAATCGCCAATGGGACTGTGGATGGAAGTCAGGACTAGGAAAGAAAGAGAGAACGCAGGGAAGGGGCTGGGAAGTGGCAGGGGCGGGGGCCGGGTTGCTGTGATTTTAGAGGGTGGTCAGGCAGGCCTCGCTGAGAGGTTAGTTAGGTAAAAACAAAAAATCCCTGGGGCCTCCCTGGTGGCGTAGTGGTTGAGAGTCCGCCTGCCGATGCAGGGGACACGGGTTCGTGCCCCGGTCCGGGAAGATCCCACATGCCGCGGAGCGGCTGGGCCCGTGAGCCATGGCCGCTGAGCCTGCGCGTCCGGAGCCTGTGCTCTGTAACGGGAGAGGCCACAACAGTGAGAGGCCCGCGTACCATAAAAAAAAAAAAAAAAAAAAAAATCCCTGAGTAAGGAGAGGGAGGGGCCATGCGGGTGTTGGGGAACAGCATTCCTGGCAGGGGGACCAGCCAGTGCAAAGGCCCTGAGGGAGCCCTTAGTGGAAGATGCCTGATGGGTGTAAGGAGTGGGCCAGGTAACTGAAGCCCAGCGAGTGAGGAGGTGCGTGGAGGAGGTGAGGGCTGGGAGAGGACAGGGCAGAACGTGCAGGGCCTTGGGGGCCTCAGGGGAGGACTTAGGCTTTTGCTCTGAGTGAGGCTGAAGCCAAGGAGAGCTGTGATCTGAGGAGGGACAGGACCTGACTCAGGCGCTCACAAGCACCCGCTGGCTACTATGGGGGGAACAGACTCTAGCAGGCAAGGAGAGGGGGCAGAAGATACTGTAGCAGTCCTGGGGGGCTTGGTGGTGGAAGTGGCGGTCACATCAGGGTATAATTTGAAGGCAGAGCTGACCAGCTCTAGGTGGTGCGGGTGTGAGTGTGAAAGAGGATTCTGCAGCTTTGCACACATGCACCCCACACTCACACACTTACAGACATCAACAGTCTTCACACTCCCTCCCTCACATTCTCACACACGTTCTCTCTGACACTCACAAGCACATACACTTCTGCCATCTATGTTCAATTATCACCTCCTCAGGGAAGCCTGACCAGACCTCTGGGCTGTCTGTCAGTTCCCATGACATCTCACTCTGTCCTGCCATGGCTTTTACTCTGCAAGCCCCCACTAATCTCGGGATGAGCTTCTGGAGGCAACGGGCTTGTGGCAGAGGGTACAGGTTGGGGAGGTGACAGGCTGGCAGGGCATGGGCTGGGTCTTATTTGCTGTTTGCATGGGACCCGGCCCCTAGTAATTGCTCGGGAAACATGGGTCGAATGCATAAAAGGAAGACTAAAGGTGAACGGGATGTGCTGGCCAGGGGCACATGGAGGACAGGCACCTTATTGACCCCAGGGACTGCTGCCACCCCATCTCCCAGGAGCCCCGCAGGGTGGGGCCCCTCACCTCTGGGACATGATCTTGAAGGCGTCTGGCAGATAGCACTGCACGTTCTCCATCTGGAAAGGGTCAGCGTCGCAGATCTTGTCATCTGTGCGCCCATAGTTGGCGTTCTCCACCATGATGACGTCGCTGCCTGGGCACCGCAGCTCGATGGGGTAGCCTTCACATGCCAGCTCACGACGCATCAGCCCAAACGGAAGCCCGGCCCGGCTCAGGCCTGCAGGGAGGAGGGGGAGAGAGTCACACCCGGGCCCAGGAAGGGAGGGAAGATCCCCGCCGAAGAGGCGCCACCTCCAGCTTCACTGTATCGGGCTGCGGACTGTAGGAACATCAGTTTATTCATCTGTAAAATGGGCTTCTCAGTGTGCCCGCCTGTGTAGTAAGGCCATGAACCTGGCCCAGGGAGAGTCTGGCCTTTGCCTTGGCTCCTGGGCGGTGCCCTCTAAGCCCCTGAAGTATCCTGCTTGAGAAGAGCGTCTTTGTTTACCTGGGGGCCTTGAGCCACGCCAGGCAGCCTGTGCTAACTGTTATGGGTTGAACTGGGTCTTCCCCCTCCCCAGATTCAAATGCTGAAATCAAGCCCTAACCCTCAGTACCTGAGAATGTGGTCGAATTTGGAGATGGCTTCTTCACAGAGGTAATCAGATTAAAATGAGGTCATTAAGGTGGGCCATTAATAGGGCCCTATTGGGTCCTAATCCAATATGAACGGTGTTCTTACAAAAAGAGGAAATTTGGACCTAGAGGCACACACAGAGTGAAGACGATGTGCAGACACAGGGAGAAGATGGCCATCCACAAACCAAGGAGAGGGGCCGTGCGGGTACTGGGGAACAGCATTCCAGGCGGGGGGAACAGCCAGTGCAAAGGCCCTGAGGGAGCCCTTAGTGGAAGATGCCTGATGGGTGTAAGGAGTGGGCCAGGTAACTGAAGCCCAGCGAGTGAGGGAACAGATCCTTCCCTTGTGGCCTTCAGAAGGAACCAACCCTGCTGACGCCTTGATCTTGGATGTGTAGCCTCTAGAACTGGGAGGGGATACATTTCTATTACTTAAGTCTCCCAGTCTGTGGTATGTTGTCGCAGCAGCCCCAGCAAACTAGTACACTCACAATGTGGTTTCAGGTAGGCACTTTGGGTCACACGGTATCAGCTGACCTCTGGAGGGGCTGGAGGCTGAGGTCAGCCATGTCTACGTGACTGAGCCCCAGTAAAGACTCTGGACACCAAGGCTCAGGGGAGCTTCCTGGGTTGGCTGGACAACATGCGTGTTGTCACTTATCATTGTCAGGAGGGTTTCTGCTGCCCGTGACTGCACTGGGAGTGGACCGCCAGAACCCCCGTGCATGGAACTTTCCTGGATGGTGCACCATGCACCGCTTCTCTTGGCTGATTTCTTTTGCGGTACGTGGGCCTCTCACCGTTGTGGCCTCTCCCGTTGCGGAGCACAGGCTACGGACGCGCAGGCTCAGCGGCCATGGCTCACGGGCCCAGCCGCTCCGCGGCATGTGGGATCTTCCCGGACCGGGGCACGAACCCGTGTCCCCTGCATCGGCAGGCGGACTCTCAACCACAGCGCCACCAGGGAAGCCCTCTCTTGGCTGATTTTAATCTGTAATAAACTATAACCACGAATATAATGGTGTTTCTGAATTCTGTGAATCCTTCAGGCAAATCATCAAAGCTGGGGGTGGTCTGGGGGACCCCCAAACTCGCAGTTTTAGTGTCAGAGGTAAGGGCGGCCTGGTGCACTTCCCTAACTTCACATCACCCCATGCAAGGTCCAGAGATGGTGCGGGAGGGAATGCGCTCATGTTCTGGAAGAAACCACAGAGTCTGGCTTTGCCACTTCCCAGCTGACAGGCCAGGTGTGTCCTTTGGACCACGGCTTCTCCTGGTGTGTCCCGGGAATCAGCAGCGTACACACCATGTTCAGAATGTAGATTCTGGGCCCCCCGACCCAGGCCTGCTGAATCAGAATCTTGGGGATGAAACCAGGAGCCTTTGGACGGATACACCCACCAGTGATGCTGATACACACTATAGCTTGGACAGCCACTGCTGGAGCCTCACCAGGCCTCAGTTTCTGGATCTGTAAAATGGGCCACCACAGCCCAGGGCTGTACTGGGAGGATTCCGTTCTAGAAAATGTTCTTGAAGGAGGTGCTGTGCATGGTGCTGTGCTCGGTGAGGACGGCACAGGGAGGGGCCTCCTTGCTTTCACCTAGGAAACCTCCCAGGGTTGCCACGACAATGAAAGAACTTACCACGGGCATGCCCTGCTCTCAGAGGGGTTGCATTGTCACACGTCAGTCTCCATCCCATGCCATTTGGAGACTGAGAGCTGGGACTCAGGAGCCAGATGGCCAGGGTTGGTTTGTTTGTTTATTTTTTTGTATACATGTATTTATTTATTTTTGGCTGCGTTGGGTCTTCATTGCTGTGCGCGGGATTTCTCTAGTTGCGGCGAGTGGGGGCTACTCTTCGTTGCGGTGCGCAGGCTTCTCGTTGTGGTGGCTTCTCTTGTTGTGGAGCACGGGCCCTAGGCGCGCGGGTTTCAGTAGTTGTGGCACATGGGCTCAGTAGTTGTGGCATGCGGGCTCTAGCGCGCAGGCTCAGTAGTTGTGGCCTGCGGGCTCTAGAGTGCAGGCTCAGTAGTTGTGGTGCACGGGCTTAGTTGCTCTGCGGCATGTGGGATCTTCCCGGACCAGGGCTCGAACCTGTGTCCCCCGCATTGGCAGGCGGATTCTTAACCACTGCGCCACCAGGGAAGTCCCCAGCTGGGGTTTAAATCCCGGCTTGGCCGCTCCCTGGCTGGTGGCCTCGTCCAGTCACTGACCACCTCTGTGCCCCCGTTTCTTTCCCTAAGGAGCTGATAACGCCTATCTCATAGATCCATGCAGAGGGTTGCAGCGCACACGGTACATAGGGAGATGGCAAGCCACTAATTACTATTATCATTAAGATGATGAAGGCAGCTAGTCTCTGTCGGACAGAGTGGGCTCAGTACCATCCATGCCTGCTGGGGCAGCCACCTTCTTGGACACTGGTCCCAGCCAAGCCTTGCAGGGTGTCAGAGGGAAGGGGGGATGCACAGAGTGGCCCTGGGCTCCAATGTGGGGACTGTCACTTGTAGATGAAGAGAAGGCACCAGTGCATGACGGCAGCAGGGCCAAATGGGCCCCTTTTTCAAGATCTAGTGCCTCCAATGGCACCTGGGGGCCCAACGGGGTTGGCAGCTAGGCCCTCGGGGTATTTTGGGGTGAGCTGAGGCCCACTTGTGGGAAAGTTTTACGTGTGTACGTGCGTTCCTCTAGCATCATCTGCTTCCGTAGCTAATTTTAGCCCTTCCTGGGCCCGGGAAGGAGGCCGGGGGTGGAGGGCTGGCTTGGATGGGTCTGGGGGTGGAAGCAGCCCCTCCCAGGCCAGCTGGCGCTGTGGGGCAGGACCTGGATAGGTAGAGAACATGGGTGCTGGGGGAGGGGAGGGTGCCAGCTGGCTGGAGCAGTGCCAAGGCCCTGTGACACGGCTGGACAATGCCCCCTTCACCTCTGTGGCTCCCCGGAGGGTGGGGCTGTATGAGGCAGCAATGGGGAGCAGGGTCCGCCATGAGTGCCCTCCAGACAGGGCTGGGAGGGGCAGGCAGGGGGCACACCCAGGGCGAGGGCGAGGCTAGCGGGCCTCCTCTCTTCCCGCCCTGCCCTTGCCCCCGCCTGGGCCCACCATGGGGACTGTAATTGAGTAATCGGTGAGGGTGGGCGGGCAGGCTCGGGGCACTAATTGTGGTGTGTGCAGGATCCCGGGAACGGCATAGGGCCGAGCCGGGTAATTAGTTGTTTTTAAATAAACGTCAGCGGGCATGCTTTAATTAAACCTTCTTCCCAGCGAGAGCCTCGGAGATGTAATCACACTGAGAGAGACACACACAAGACAGAAGAGCATCGGCTCACCAGGAAGGCCTGTCCTGGTCCCGGGAGGCCACATCCCGAATCCCAGGCTCTAGGACCCCTGGTGGGATGGACCCTGGTGCTCTGGGTTGGGGGGTGAGGGGCTGATCCGGGGACTCCTTGGTGGTGCTAGGGGGGCATAATCACCAAGTCTTCCTCTGGCCTGGTTCTGGGTGGTCTGAAGCGGGTACTGTAACGAGTGGTCGGGAGGTATTTCACTGTTTTATATCCGCCCTCCTAGCAGGGATTTGGAGGCACGGCCCCTCCCCAGCCCCAGCAGCACCTACCTTGGGTGGCTGAGGTGACCAGGACGGCAGTGATGCAGAGACTCCAGAGCACAGCGGCCAGGCGGGCCATGGTGGCGGCTGGGGCGCGTTCGGGGCTCTCAGTGGCCTGTGCAGGCGGCCTCGCCCCGCATCACCAGGTGGGTACCACGGCCTGGCCCACCAGTCTGGGGAGGACAGGAAGAGTGAGGTAGGGGGCAGCGGCCGACCCCCAGCGGGCCTAGTAGGAGGGGTGTTTGGGCCGGTCCCCTCTCCTCCTGCTGGTGGCTGAGGGCTTCCATCCTGCAGCCCCAAGAGGGGCTGGGCGACGTAACCCGCCCGAGCCAGCCATATCTGACAGAAGCTGCACCCTTGGGCCAGAAGCTGACCCCTTCCAAGGCCTCTGGCTTATACTGCACCCTCCACTCCCACCCCAACAGATGGACCCACCCATCTGGGCATCTTGGACCTCCTGGAAGCACCTCCTGGTGTCTGACAGCCCCCCTCGGGTGGCTGGGGCAACGCTTCACGCTGTCACAGCTATGAAGGGCCCACCCGTACCCAGGCAGGCCTCAGACCCTCCATCACGGAGGAGGAGAGCCCTCTGGAAGCCTCTTCCCTGACCCGAAATCAAGACCCTGCCTGTTTGTCTCCCCCGCCCCAGCTTTCTCACCCAGCACAGCGTCCAGGGTGGGGGATCCAGGCGTCTTGGCCGCAGCTTGCAGCCTCTGGGTCTTGGCCAGGAATCCAGGTCCCCACCCCTGGTCCCCTGCTTCCCGTTTCTCTGGCTCTGGTAGCTAATTAGAATCCAGCTGGCTGGTGCCACAGATCAGGGACCACCAGGGATGACTGAGTCCCCTCTTTCCTCTCAGGGGAAACCTTCAGGGTAAGCTAGAGACAAGCAGGCAGGGTGAGGGGTGGGTGCAGCCCCTGCGGGGCCAGGGAGGGTGAAGGAGGGGTGGAAGTTGTGTGGCGACCCCTGCAATTCTCTCCAACCCCACCCCGTCTGCCCATCCTCAGGCACAGTGGCTCTGAGGGCACAGAGCCGGGTTCTGACCCACTTCTTCTCCCTCATGGCCTCTCCTCTTCTCACTGCCTCCGTCTCCCCTGGATCGTCTTGAGACTGGACACCCAGATCTTTACTTTTAGTCCTTTGCTTTATCTACACCCTGGTTCTCCAACATGGCCCCAGCCCAGGGGCACCAGCCTGGCCAGGAACTTGCTAGAAATGCACATTCTCTGAGGAGGGTCAGCACCCCATGCTTTCTTGTTTGTTTGCTTTTTGACCGCGCTGGCGCGGCATGCGGGATCTTAGTTCCCCGAACAGGGATCGAACCCGTGCCCCCTGAAGTGGAAGTACAGAGTCTTAACCGCTGGACCGACAAGGAATTCCCCAGCAACCTGTGTTTTAATGGGCCCTCCAGCGTGCAAACCCCTGGTCTGTCCTCTCCCACCGTCACCCCAGCCTGTCCTACGGGCTCAACACCACCGACCAGCCAATACTTTCCAAATCCCTTATGTCCAGTTTGGAATCTCTCAAAAGAACCCCGACTACTGTTTCCCCCACACACAAGATGAAAGCCTATCCGCCAGTCCAGGTGATTCCCTGTCCCCACCTCTGCTCCAGCCACTCCTGCTATTCCTCAACCACACCAGGTCCTGCCCCAGGGCCTTAGCACTTGTCACTTCCTCTGCGTGTATCTTCTGTCCACCATTTATTCACATGGCCTCTTCCTCTGCTCCCTCACCCCCTTTGGGCCTTCGTTCAAATGTAAATATTTCTCCCTTTTATGGAAGGGCCCCTGCACTGGGCAGTGATATCGTTGAATTGCTTTGTTTTGTTCCTGCTTCTAGAACAGGCCTGGCACACAGCAATGAATGTTTGTTGAATGAATCTCAGAACCCAAACCTAGGAATCCTCCTCAATTCCTCACTCCTCTCCTCCCCTCCCCTTCATAAACTCCATCAGCAAGTCCCACGGGCTCTGCCTCCAAAGTATCTCACCGACCTGCCCACTTCTGGCCCTCAGTGCCACCACCAGGACCAAGCCACCATCCTGCTGCATCTGGACGCTTGCCCTGGCCTCCTCCTCCCAGACTCCCTGCCTCCACGCATGCCCTCCACTCAGTGCTAAGGGAACATTTAATGATGTAAATCCGAGTATTAACCTCCCACTCTGCCCTCCCCTGGGGTCTCTGTTCCTCATCAGGGCCTAGAGGCCGCTGGTGACCCAGCAACACCGTGCTCTCTAGCCTACCCACTTCCCGTTCCTAGAAGCTCCAGCTTCCTTCCAGCCCGAGCCCTTGCCTGGGCTGCTCCTCTGTCTGGAAGGCTCTCCCAGCATCCCCAAACGCCTGCTGGAGCTTTTCACCATTCAGGGCGCAACTTCAAGGTCACCGCAGAAGAGTGACCTGCCCTGACCACCCTAACCGCTCCCACCGCCCTCGCTTGTCATCCTTCAGCCCCATTTTTGTTTGTTTGTTTCTTGGCTACGCCACGCAGCATGCAGGGTCTTAGTTCCCCAACCAGGGATCGAATCCTTACCCCCTGCAACGGAAGCACGGAGTCCTAACCACTGGACCGCCAGGGAATTCCTTAGCCCCATTTTAAATTCACGGCACCTGAAATTACATTCTTGTATAAATTACCTTCCCCACTAGACCACGGGCAACTTGAGGCCAGGGACTCGGCACAGGTTCCCAAGAAAGATTAGGGCAGCTCGCTCATGGGGCAGGACATCCCTCCCTCCAGGCCTGTCTCGTCTCACGTGAAACGGGAAGGTAGTTTTTCACAGGGCAGCCCTGCAGCCCTGTTCCCCGACCCTGACCCGCAGCAGCTCTCTGCACCACCCTCCCCAGCACCCAGCCTTCAGGAAACTCCCCCCTCTACTTCCTCAGCCCACAACTGTCTCTTATCCTGCAACCCTGTCCAGATATGGCTTTTGATGGGTTTTGGTTCATTTCATAGCACTTTACAATTTTACATGGTTTGGGGGGGGGGGGCATTCTTCACTACTTCATTTCTCCTGCACCCCATCTTCCAGCCACGTCAGATGAGGGGGTTGGGGGACTGACCCTAGGCTGATGGCTGCTCCCCTCCCTGACTCTCCCCTAGAGAGTTAAACAACTGGTTAGCGTCTGGTTAATGCTGGAGAGGCTGCTGGATGCCAGGCTCTGGGGACAGCGGGCCAATGTGGGTCTGGAGCCCGACCCTGCCATTTCATGCCCCGTGAGCCTGAGCAGGTCCCCCCCACTCATGCCCCCAGTTCCCTCGAAACCTCGGGTCTGCAGGGTTCTGGTAAGGACAACAGTCTACATACACGGTAGACCGGCAAGGGACCCATCAGAGGGTGCTGTCACAGCACAGCGAGAGTCAGGGCACGGGGAGGACCCATCTGAAGGAGGCGGCTCCTCTCCTCCTTCAGGGCTGCACCCCGGGACCCCAGGACCCCAGGCCTCTTGCCCGTCCACACCCCGCCTCAGGGATCCAACCAGCCTCATGGCTTTAGACACCCCCTGTACCGTGACGACTGCCACATCTGAGTCCCAGCCCCGCTTCTCTCCTCATGTCTACACCTCCATCTGGGTCTCCAAGGCATCTGGAGCCTGACCACACTGGACACAGTCCCCCATTTCAGTGCCTGGTCCCCCCGCCCTCCTCCCAGGTCCTTGGGCCAAAACCCCAGGAGTCAAAATCTTGGGTTCCTCTTTCCCTCACCCCCACAGCCAGTTCAGGAGTAAGTCCTGGGTCTACATCTCCAGAACACCCTAGCGTCCACCTGTCCATGCATGGCAGCCCCCCTCCAGACCTGGGCATCACCATCTCTACCAAACGGCCCTGACCTCTTCCCAGCAGCCCTCCAGCCCCTCTCACTCCTGCAGCCCAGGCTCCCCCCACCTCCCCTCACCTGCCACTGGCACCCAGAGGGATCTTTAAAAAAATTATGGTATTTTATATATATATATATATGTGTGTGTGTGTGTGTGTGTGTGTAACATAAAACTCATCATTTAACGGTTTTTAAGTATAGAATTCAGTGGCATTAACTGCATTCTCAATGCTGTGACACAACCAGTGCGACCTATTTCCAAAATGTTTGTATCACCCCAAACGGAAACTTGGTACCCCGTTAACCAAGAACTCCCTCTCCCCTCTCCCCTCAGGCCCTGGCGACCACTCATCTACTTTCTGTCTCTACGCATTTGCCTGTTCTGGGCATCTCATATGCATGGAGTCATATCGTGTTGGCCAAAAAGTTCGGTTGGGTTTTTCCATAAGAAGTTATGGAAAAATGCGAACGGACTTTTTGGCTAATCCCCACACAATCTGTGGCCTTTTGTGTGTGGCTTCTTTCACTCAGCAAAATGTCTTTGAGGTTCACCCATGTTGTAGCCTGTGTCAGTTATTCCTCTTTCTGGCTGAGTAATATTCCACTGTACAGCCGGACCACATTTCGTTTACCCATTCATCGTTAAAAAAAAAAAAAAAAAAAATTAAAAAAAAATTTCTTGGGGGCTGCGTTGGGTCTTCGTTGCTACGCACAGGTTTTCTCTAGTTCTGGTGCACGTGCTTCTCACTGCGGTGGCTTCTCTTGTTGCAGAGCACGGGCTCCAGGTGCCACGGGCTTCAGTAGTTGTGGCGCACGGGCTTAGCTGCTCCGCGGCAATGTGGGATCTTCCCAGACCAGGGATCGGACCTGTGTCCTCTGCATTGGCAGGTGGATTCTCAACCACTGAGCCACCAGGGAAGTCCTAAAAATTTTTTATTGGAGTATAGTTGATTTACAATGCTGTGTTAGTTCCAGGTGTACAGCAAAGTGAGTCAGTTATACGTATACATATATCCACTCTATTTTAGAGTCTTCTCCCATATAGGCCATTACAGAGTATTGGGTAGAGTTCCCTGTGCTATGCAGTAGGTCTTTATTAGTTATCTATTTTATATATAGTAGTGTGTAGATGTCAAAGTTTTTGGTTTTTGTTTTGGCCGCGCTGGGCAGCTTGCGGGATCTTAGTTTCCTGACCAGGGATTGAACCCATGCCCTCGGCAGTGAAAGCAAGCAGTCCTAACCACTGGCCCGCCAGGCAATTCCCTATCCATTCATCACTGATGGACACCTTAGGTTGTTTCCACAGAGGGACTTTTTAAAGATGTCGGGAATTCCCTGGTGGTCCAGTGGTTAGGACTCGGTGCTTTCACTGCCGAGGGCCCGGGTTCGAGGAACTAAGATCCCACGAGCCGCTCGGCACGGCCAAAAAAAAAAAAAACACCTTGACACATTGCTCCCCTGCTTAAACCCCTGCCGAGGTTCCCACTCCACATCCCAGGAGGTCACGCGCACCCGGCTCTTGCCCCTTTCCCGCTGCTCCAGCCACGCTGCTTCCCACCATGCAGTCTTGGCCTGTGTCTCTTCGATCTCAGCTCATGTCCCCTCCTCAGAGATGTGGGTGGGCCTCCGCCACCCCACACCATAGCACCTTGCGTTCAGGGCCCGTTTGTCCCGTCCCCGCCACCCCATAACCTCCCACGTCTCCATCTTCCTCTCTGTAAAATGGGGCTACCTCATAGGGTAGCTGCACGACAAGATGAATTCATACCCGTGAAACACACAGGGCCGTGCCTGGTGCATAGTGAGTACAGAGTGTCCTGGGCCGAACTGTCACCACCATCCCCACCAATCACGTCACTGCTGTGTGACCTGACTTGTCCGCTCGTGGATTTCCTTTGTAGCCCCCGGAGAATGGAAGCTCCCGAGGCCGTCCCTTGGTGCCTAGACGTGCAGTAGGTCCTCAAACAAATACTGACCAGATGAACACAAGGATGGTGGTGGGGGCAGCTGGACGGGGCGTCTGCCCTGTGACCTGGGGCCCAAGCCTGGCCCACACAGGCTGGGCACCATTGCCTCAGGGGCACAGAAAGTGTTCCCCATGGGCTGCCTGCCGCTCCCTGAAGCCCCTTCCCTGGAGCAGCTCCTCCAGGAAGCCCCAGGCACCCCCCAGAACTGTCCGCACCTCGGGGCTGCAGCAGGGGGAACTGGGCACTGCAGCTTCTGTTCCCTCTCGTCCTGGCCTGTGCATGCCCACTCGGCCCTGGGGAGTTTTACCTGCTGCCTGGTGCTCACCTAAGCGAGGAAGTGAGGTCAGACGTGGATAGGTGGGATCCACCTGGGAGGCCCAGGCCTGACTACCCCTGAGGCCTTGGGATGAATGGAATTGTGTTCCTCCCCCCTAAAAAGATACACCGGCATCCTATCCCCCAGCACCTCAGAATGGGATCTTCTTTGGAGATAAAGAGGTAGTCAAGTTAAAATGAATGAGGTCATTAGGGTGGACCCTAATTCAATCAGACTGGTGTCCTTATAAAAAGGGGATATTTGGACACACACAGACACCCCCAACCACCAAGGAGAATGCCACGTGAAGACGGAAGCAGAGATTGGGGTGATGCGTCTACAAACCAGGGATTGATGGCAAACCACCGGAAGCCAGGGGAGAGGAAGGAACCAACCCTGCTGACACTTTGATCTTGGACTCTGGGCCTCTAGAACTGGGAGATAATAAATTTCTGTTGTCAGAGCCCAGTCTGGGGTGTGTTGTCACGGCAGCCCTAGCAAACTCGCACAGGGTATCAGGGCACGTGGCGGGGGAGTTGAGGCAGAGATGGGGGCAGGGCCCTGAACCACACAACTTCAGGGGAGCCTTTCAGCTGGGATCTCCAGTTTGCCAGAACCACCCACCACGCCAGGGGCAGCGGCTGACAACTCTGTGCCCCGTTCTGAGCACTGCATGCTTGTATCTCCTTTAATCCTCAGAAGAACTTAGTAAGGGGGTGGGGAGTGTATACCCACATTTTACACAAGAGGAAAGTGAGATCCCAGGGGCACCTGACTGGCACGGGGTCTTTGAACCCCAGGCTGAGCATGGGGAGCTGGGGAGACCTGGGGGCCCTCGAAAGCCCCCTCCTCTGGGCCCCCACTGCATCTGTGTAAGCATCCTGAGAAGTGGACACGCCCACAGGGGTCAGGTGAGCCCCCACCTGTGTCTGTCCCCACCTCGAGCCTCAGAGGGCTTGAGCGGCCCCAATTTAACCCATGGGAAACAGGGCCCACCACCCTCTGAGCCCCAGGTGTGTCGGACCCCCAGGTCACGTGGGCCGCCCACGGGTCCCACACCTGCCTCTGGGTTTGCCTGAGCCCCACATCAGTTTCAAGTCAAGGGGCGGGTGCAGTGGGGTCCCAGGGCCGGGTGACACGGCCCAGGCTCTGTCCTCAGGTGCCCTGGCATGGGGCAGGGGAGGGTGGGTGATAGGAGAAGAACCAGCTGCTGGAGGAGGAGAGGCACTGCTAGCTTGCCCTTGAGTGAGGTTGCCATGGCAACCCTCAGTGCTTGAGTGGGTGGGAGTCTGAATGTTCCGGGGCCCCTCAACACAAGCTTCCTGCCTCTTGCTCTGTCCCAAGCAGCCTTGAGTCTTCCCCAAACCCAGCAGCCCAAGAGCCCAGCTCCACAGGCCCACCTCCTCCAGGAAACCCTCGGGCATGGCAGAGTGGGTAACCAGCAGGCCCTGGGATAGGTCCAAGGACTTGGCTCCTGGGTGTCAATCTGCTGTGTGATCTCGGGCCAGGCTCTTGGCCTCTCTGAGCCCATTTCCCCATCCCTACTCTGGGACTAACAGACTTCCCTCACAGAGATGGAGCAAGGGCCCAGAGAGTGTCCGTCACATAACCTCCCTCAGGAAGGGGGCTGTGGGCTCAGGGAGGGCAGGGTCCCCACCAAACCCTCAGCTCCATCCCCTCATCTACCCATATCTCAGCAGAGGGCAGCCCAGTCCTCCCAGGCGCTCAAGAACCATACAGATATCCTGGACCCCTCTTCTCCTCTCATCCCTACAGCAGCTCCTGCGTCTCCTTCTTCAGAATCTGCTCACTTTCTCCTGACTCCTTGGTCCCCTCCCTGGTCCAGCCCTGTCTGTCGCCTCCTCCCCTGTCTCCCAGCTCTCCATCCTTGCTGCCCAGTCTGTTCCACATACAGCCACCAGAGGGCGCCCGTGAGCACCCCGAGTCTGGGCACATCCCTCCTCTGCTCAGAACCTTCCAAGGCTCCCACCTCACTCAGAGCAAAAGCCAAAGCCCTTCCTCGGCCCACAAGGCCCTGCACACTCTGCCCTGTCCCCTCCCCACCCTCACCTCTTTACACTTTCCCCCTCGCTCACTAACACCAGGCACAGTCCCCTCTCAGGGCCTTTGCACTGGCCGGTCCCTCCTCCCCAGATAGCTGCAGAGCTTCTCCCTTGCCTCCTTCAGGTCTTTGGGCAAACGCTGCTGGCTCTGGGAGGCCCTGCTGGCCCCAGCACTCTTGCATCCTGCTCTGGCTTTATTTCTACGTGGCCCTCATCGCTAGCATGCCAGCCACACGTTTTACTTATTTGTTTATTATCTCTCTCCCAGTAGATGTCGGTGCCACAGGGTGGGGTTTGTCCGTCTTGTAAATTTTAAAAGGTCACTCTAGCTGCCAAGTGGCGCTGGACTGCAGGGGGTGGGACCATTCAAAACCTCCCCTTCTCCCTGGATGCCTCCTCCCCGGTCTCCCCCGTCTATCTGCTACTCCCACCACTTCCAATCTCTACCCTGCAGCCAGCGTGATCTTTGCAAAATGAAAACCCAATCACATCCCTCCCTGCCTACAGTCCTCCATGGCTCCCTATTGCCTCAGAGGCCTCAACATGGCATTTCAGGCCCTGGTCTCCTGCTACCTTCTCATCACCTTCTCTGCTCTGGCCTATCCTCACCCTCCACATCTCTCTCTCACATACCCAGAGGACTCCTGCCCTCTGTCCCTTCTTCCTCCAAAAGGCTCTGCCTGCCAGGACTGTGTTGGTCCCTCCTGTACCCACACTAGTGGCACACTGGGGCTCCACATTTTACTCCCCTAACTGGACTTGGGCTCTGCAGCTGAAAGTCTATCCCACCAGGGAAAGTTCCATCGTGGGTTGGCCTGGCTCTCTGTTGCATGGCCAGCCCTGGGCAAGGAAAGGGTTCTTGTTAATTTGTTTAATGAACAAAGATGAAACAGACCCACAGAAGAGGTTGTCCATTCAGTGGATAGTTACCTAGCTCCCACCTGGTCACAAGTGCTTTGGAGGAAAATAGGCTTGTAGGGGAGAGAGAGAGTGGACGGGGTATGCGTGGGTGCAAATGTAGATGGGGTGGTCAGGGAACACCTGGCCAAGAAGGTAACATTTTAGCAAAGGTCTCAAGGAGGGGAGCCATCTAGGTACTGGAGAAAGAGTATCCAGGCAGTGGGAACAGCATATGCAAAGGCCCTGAGGTAGGAATGTGCTGAAGTGTGGCTTTGGCCCAGTAAGTGAGGGGAGAGAGGGAAGAGGTGAGGGCGGGTTTACAGGGCAGAGCGAGCAGGGCCTGTGGGAGTGAGGTGGGAGCCGTGGAGGTTCTGAGTGGGGACAAGACGTGCCCTGACTCGGGTACTCACAGACTCCTGCTGGCAAGGGGAGATCAGACTGTGTATGTGAGGAGGGGTGCTTCCCACCCCCTCCCTCTTTGTTTCTCCAGGTCCACACTGCTGTCAGAACCAGAAACCTGCAGTTTCCCCCTCCCCCTCCCCTTCCAATCAGTCATCTACTAAATCATGTCAACTCTGTCTCGAAAGCCCCACACGGGTCCATCTCTAATGTCTCAAGGCCTCCACCTGGTTCTTCACCTTGACAGCTGTGGTGGCCTCCTACCCACACTGGCCTCTCCACTACCCTCCCCTGCCCCACCCACTCACCCTCTGCAGTTCTTTCCTACAAAGCAAGCCAGAGGGAGCGCATGCTAAACATTCCAACCATGTCTCATGGGCCTTGACCCCTTCACAGGTCTCCCCAGCCCCGTGGACAAGTAGAAACGCAAACCCACAAACAGTCCTTCAGCCCCCAAGACCGGCGTCCTCTCTCCCCACCTGGCCAGGAAATGTCTTTCCTTCCCCCCCTGAGCCACCCCCTTCTTTCTGACCTCAGGGCAGGCCCCTCCCTCTCACAAACTCTCCCTCTCCTCCACTTTATCCCTCTTTCCCCTCCAGATCTTAGCTGGGAAGCCCCCTCCACCAGGAAGCTCTCCCTGACTTGCAGGCCAACCGGGCACCTCTCTGACGCTCCTCGGCACAGTGGGTTGGTACCGTGGTGGCCTGTGGTCCATTTCCACCCCAAGGTGTTCCCTGACTGGCCACAAGTCTCGCACTCACTCCAGGCATGCAGAGCAGTGCTGGCTCCCACGGGAGCCAGGGCCTGAGGCAGAGTGCATGGAAGAAGGCTCTGGGGCCCTCTGCTACCACCAGAGTAGCAGCGAAAGGGCAGAGACCAGAGGGATGGGGAGACGGTGCTCCGCAGGGCAAGAGTGAAGAGGCCCTGGGTCTCAGGGCCCTAGGTTCAAATCCCAGCTGTGCCCACTTTAGGCTGTGTGACGAGGCCCCCACCTCCCTCCTCTGCATTCTGTCTCTTCCCCAGGGAAACGGGTTGAAAGTCTCACAACAGTGGTTATGGAGCTTAGAAGTGATATCCAGCCATCCTACGCGTCTCTTTTAGAACACGTACTGTGTACCAGGCGCTGATCTAGGTGCTGGAGAGACAGCCATGCACGAGCCAGACACAAAGAACAAACACTAAAGAGGTCAATCCCGTGATGTACTAGTGTTGTGTGTATGTGTGTGTGGGGGTGTCATGCAATCTTAAATACGGTGATGGGGAAAGGCTGGGCATGTCAGCAAAGCTCTGGGAAGCTGAGGGAGGAGCCACAGAGGTGCCCAGGGAGGAGAAGACTCGTGCAAAGGCCCTGGGGCTGGCTGGGGGCTGCCATGTTTGAGAACCAGTGAGGGAGTGACCACAGGGGAGTGGGAGGAGGTGAGGGCAGGGAGGTGAAAGGGACAGACAGCACCAGACTTGCCCCCAGTGGGGCTGTCCCTCTGCTGATGAGGGGCATCCAAGGATGCCCTGACCTCCACCACCAGGGGCAATGGGGCGGGAGGGCGGTGGTGCTCCAGGGTGGGAGTTGGGTACCTATGGCCTGGACACTGCCCACAGCCAACGGGCTAAAAATGGTTTTGCCACTTTCAAAGGGTTAAGAAGAGGAGGGAGAAGAAGACTGGTAAACCCGCCAAAGTCTCCAGTACTTGCTGTCTGGGTCTTCACGGGGGGACTTTGCCGACCCCGATCTAGAGCAGTGCTACTCACCTGGGAGGGCGCACAGTTTTGCTCCTCCTCCCAGGCTGTTTGGCGATGTCTGGAGACGTTCTTAGGTGTCACAACTGGCGGCGGTGGGGGGCGGGGGGGATGCTCCTGGTATCTAGAGGGTTGAGGCTAGGGATGCTAAAAAGTCCTATGATGCACAGGTCACTCCCCCTGCCAAGAATGACACAGCGCCAGTGTCGGGAACGCCACAGCTGGGAGACCCTGCCCGGGGCCCCTCACCTGTCTGCACCACCTCCCCGATCCTGGACAGGAGCGCCCACCTGGCTGCCTGGCCTACCGGGTATTTTTAGCCTCTGAAGGAGAGGCCCTGGCTATTTTTAGCTTTGGGGGGGGGTGGGCAAGGCTGTTTTTGGCCTGAGCATCTATTTATGGCAATTTTTATCTTCCCCAAATTTTGGAGTTGGGGGGAGGGTGGCAGGGGGGCTTCTACTTGGCTAATTCCCCAGCGCCGTGACAGAACACTGAAATAAGGGTGGGGCGTGAGAGAGAGCCTGGGTTAGTGTCCCCACAAAGGAGGGGTTGCTCAGTCCTTGACCATGGCACTCCTACCCCTGGCAAGGGCAGGGGGGCCCCCCATTACCCTCCAGGCTCTAAACCCTATATGAATGCAGCCCTGCAGGGGAGCTGCCTGCCCACACCGACACCCTCACACACAAGGGCACCCATGAGGCCACCTCAGGGAGAGGCCTCACACGTGTCTTCATGGGACAGGTGCAGAGCTGGCCTGGTCTGGCCCCTGGTGGGTAGCCCTGGATCCCCCAAAGGGACCGGGGTCTATGGGGAGCCCTCACTGTGCAAAGCCTGGGGGGAGTCCCCTGGGGGGTCTCCAGTCCTTTGAGAGGCCCCCTCCCACTTACTCAGCTAAGAGTTCTTGAGCACCTACTGTGGGCCAGGCATAAGTCTAGGCACCTGACATCCGAAAGCAAACCAAGTAAAAAATTCCCTGAGCACTTGGATCCTGGTCGGGGAGACAGACGATAAACAGGCACAATATATCAGGAAATCACAGAGTGTGCGAAAAGCCATCCGCGCGACGGAAAGTCAGGAGGCGGGTGGGAGGCTGCAATTTTAAACAGGTTGCATGGGTAAAGGTTACTGAGGAGGTGACAACTGAAGCGGGTGAGGGAACAAAGTCTTTGCAGATGTCTGGCTGAGGGGTCCAAGTGAAGGAGCGGCCAGTGCAAAGGTCCTGGGGTAGGACTGCGTTTAGGAGCGGTGAGGAGAGAGCGGGTGAGGGGGAAGAGGTGACAGGGAAGGTCATGCAGGTTTGGACCACAGGACACCCCACGGGATTGGGATGTACCGTGGTGCCAAGACGCAGGGGCTGCTGTTTTCCGAGTCAAGGGCTGCCTCTCCCCAGCTGGGACTCTGGCCATTCTGGATGGGGAGACACAAGCCTTCTCCCCCACTGCTACAACAGGAGCCCCTTGACTGAAATTGCTTTTGTCACCGGACTGTGTGCTCCCCGAGGACAGGACTGGGGCACTGTCCCCACGGTGTCCCCAGCACGGCGCCTAGTGAAAAGACACTTGGCAAATGTTCACAGATTTCATGAAAAGGTGCACCCAGCCTCACTCCAAGGAGCCCTACATACATACACCTGGGAGCATGCCTGCAGGTGCCCACAAGATGCAGAGCGCTGCTCACACATGGAAACACACACACACACACGCACGCACACGCACACACACACTGCCAGCCCCTCCGCAAAACTCACAAACACGAGTACAGAGGAGACCCTTAAGGAACATAGGACCAGCCTGTCGGACACGTGGCCGGCTGCACACAGGCTTGTCCAGGACACCGTCCAAATCACACAGAACGGGTACACGCAGGTGCGGACAGATATGTAACAGAGGACTGGATTCCAGGGGCAGTGGGAGCCACTTCCAGACCTCTGTTCAGCGGCCCCCTCCCACCTGGGACCCCACTTTCTGTTCCATCAGGGTGGCCGAGGCGAGAGCTGGGAGGAGTACCGGGTACAGTCAGGTCCAGCTCCAGACCCAGGGAACCCCCATCTCAGGAGCATCCCCCCCACCCCGCCCCCCACCTCCCTGGAGGGTCTGGAGGAGGGGAAATGTCTGGCGTCTGGAAATTGAATCCTCGAGAGGAGCCCACACAGAAACCAGAGCCTCCTGTGTGTCCTTGGCCACACGTCTGGCTGGAGAGGTAGGAGGGGGCGGAGACTGAAAACTTCAGCTCCCCGTGGCCAGAGGGTGGGGACATCGGGGATCCCTGTCCTCCTGTTCTCCATCATGGGCACCCATTCTGGGGCCAAGCAGCACAGCCTCCTGGGATCGGCACCCCCACCTCCAGATGCCCAGGCTGGGGCTGAAGCGCCACACTCTCTCCTGCCAGCCTGGGCACCCAGGGAGGACGCAGATGCCAGGCGCAGGCAGCAGGCAGCCCCGCACATGCAGGTGGACCCCAGGCCGGGACCAGATCGCTTGATGCAAACAGACTCCAGAGCAGCCAGGGCGCCCGCTGGCCCCTCCCCCACTGGCCGGCAGGGTCCTCCTTGGGCCCCCCAGGAGAAGAGGCTCCCCAGGGCAGGCTGGGAATAGAAACCAGGCTTCGAGTCTCCTGCGTTCCACCTCCTCCCTGCAGGCCCCACAGCCCAGATGCGCTGGTCCCCAGCTACCTGCCCTCCCCCAACCCCGGGCATCGTCTCCACGTTCAAGGGCAGACAGAGCACGGGTGATCCTGCCTTAGGCCAGCTCCCCACGAGTGGATGTTGGGATGGGCACCCCCTGGAGTGAGGGAGGGCCTGGTAGGGCACTGGAGAGCAGGAGTAACAAGCATGGGGTGAGCTAAGGCCCCGTGGGAGGCCAATGAGGAAGAAGAAGGTGGCAATGGCAGCAGGGGGGCCGGGCACTCACATGTGAGCACACACGTATGTGCTCGGTGCGTGGGGGCCACTGTTGCCAGCCAGGGATCGAATTGGTTCCCTTTTCTGCCTTCCAGATGATTTTTCATCTCCGTAATTAATGGGCAAGTCAGTTCTGAACAGCATGGCAGGCAAATTACTAGTTAGGAAGATCACGGATAACTTTCTCGATATGATAATGAAAGTTGTATTCCTTCTCTTAGTCTCCCCGTTTTCATCCTACTTTTAAGTAATACATTTGGCATCAGCGGGAGGGGAGTGGGGAGGAAGGAGAAGTCACCTGCCCCCAGAGCTGGGGCCTGACCCAGGCCGACCCAGAGTCCTGAGCCCCTGGCCATGGAGCAGATGGAGAGGATGAGAGACGGGGACCCTCCGTGGGGCACCCTGACACCCCGATGACCGATTCAGGGCATCAGGCCTAGGAGAACACGTGGAGGGCAGGGAGCCCCCAGGCTGCTAGCCAGGGTGAGGGAGTTGGGACTGGAGAGGGGAGCAGAGATCAACGGCCTCTCCCCAAGGAGGACTGAGATCCACAGGCCCAGAGCAGATATCCACTCTCAAGCGTAGTACCCCACACCTATCCTCACCCTCCAACCCCGTCTCCTCGATGACTCCTGAAGCAGCTAAGAGAACAGGGCAAGCAGAGAGAGGGAGAGAAAGAGAAAGAGAGAGGCGGAGAGACAACCAGCCATCTTGGCAGCCATTTTGAACCCCTCCCCCTGCTTCCCCCTGCACACCACATGTTTGGAGGTGGGCAGCGGAACCCAGGCCCTTGGTCCTGCAGAAGCCAGGAGGAAAGGGGGCCCTGTTCCCAAGGCTGGGACGGAGGGACACCCACTCAGCTGCCATGACTGTGGGGGGGGGAGAGGTGGGAGAGGGAGGAGTGGACTGCGGGGGAAGGTACAGTGAGGTGCTGGGTAGGGATGGGGCTGGGTGCTGACCGAGACTGGGAGACTAGGGACAGGGATGTGCGTGCGGGCTGTGTGCAGGCAGGGGGCTGTCTGTCTTCGGATGGGTGCCAGAGGTGCACTGGAGAAATGCCTGTGGGGCCACTTTTTGGCCAGGGCTGGAGCACACACAGCGCTGCCCACCCTCTTCTGCACGGACTCCGGTCACAGGACCCTCAGATGGAAAGATGACAATTGAAACCCCCAGGCTTTACCCAGTGAACACCTGGGAGAGAGGGAGGGCTTGGGTTTAATCCGGGTGGATTAAACCCAACAGCTTCCCACGCTTAACCGGGTACCGCGGAGGGAAGATGCTCTCGGTGGCTACAGCCGGCCAGACACCCAGACAGACCCCTCCCCATCCCCCGCGCCTCTGCCTCCCAGAGAAAAACAACCCCCAGCCCGGCATCCAGCGGTGCCAGCCCCCAGCGCGGCTCCTCTGGGGGCCGGGGCCCGCGCGCGGCGCGCACACGCACCCTCTCCGCTCACACCCAAACACCTACACAAACAGGGCGCCAAGCACCCGCGCGCACACGCACCGGGGACACGCAGGCACCGCCGCGCCGCTTCCCCACAAAGGCTGGCGCGCGCGCGGGCACACGCAGCCACGCGCGGGCACACTCGCGGTCCCCTCCCCCCACCGGGCACCCCGCGGCCGCGCATCCGCACCCCCGACACTCCATGGGGGCTGCCCCTCCCGGTCCCCTGGCCGGTGCGGGTGAGGTGCAGGCCGCCCTCGAGTCTCCTCGCGCTCCTGTGCGGTGACCCGCGGCTCCAGCATCCCCTCCCCCTTCCCGGCTAGCACAGGCCCCGGCTCCCACCCTCCCTACCTCGGCCCACACACCTGGCCCAGGTACGGCGTCCCCCTCGCCCTGGGCCCGCAGACACTCACCTGTCCAGCGCCGCTCCGGGGTCGGCTTTGCGCGTCTCTCCTGCGGCTCCGCGAACCCAGGCCCCCCGCCCGGCACATCTCCCGGAACCGGGGCGGGGGTTAAACGGGCGAGGGTTGGCGGGGCCCAGCACCACCGCCACCAAACAAAAATTAAATTAAAAAAAAAAAAAAGCGGATTACACAGTTCCAACGGCGGCCCCCTCGCGGCAGCGGAGACTCGGGGCTGGGGGCGACCGGGTCCGCGCCCCTCCCAGGGAGGGAGGCGGCGGAGCGGGGGCGGTGTCAAAGCTCCGGGGGCTGGGGCGAGGCGGAGCCCCCCGAAGAGGCGCTAGCAGCTGCCCGCATCTCCCCCGCAGCTCCGCGGCCCCGACGGAGGCTGCACGTGTGCGCCCAGGCGACTTCCCAGCCCCCTCCGACGGTGGCAGCCGAGGGGTTAACGGGGCAGCTGGGGCGCCCCTGCAGCCCCCCGCCGCCCGGCGGCGCCGCTCCGGGGCCCGCGGGGCCCCATCCGCCGGGGCCTTCTCGGCAGACGGCGGGGCGGGGGCGCCGCAGCGACTACAGCTCCCGCGCCGACGGCTCGGGCTCCCCGCAGTGGCCGCAGGGGGCTCGGATAAGGGGCGGGCGCCGCGGAGCTTGAGGGGGGGCGCGGCTGTAGGCGGGCGAGGCGGTGTCGCGCCCCCGGGGTGGCTGAAGGGGGGGCGCCCAGCCGGGCCCGTGGGCACCGCAGGACGCGCGGACAGAGCCGGCGCCGGGCACCAGCAATGACAAGCCGCCTGCTCACCCCTCTCTCCGGCGCACCAGCTCCAGGAGGGGGGCGCGGGCGCGCATAAAACGCGGCGCGGAGCCGCCGCCCAGGACCGGCCGCAGCAACCTGCCCGAGCGCACCGGGGGCCGGCCCGAAAACCCGGGATGGACTTTACTCCCCTTCACCCCCTCTAGCCCCTCTGGAAAAACGGGGAGAGGGAAGGAGACGAGCTGGATCCCGGCGTTGGAACGGGAAGTGGGGGAGGGGAGACAAGCTCAAGGAAGACCCGGAGCGGATTTTGCCCGTAGCGAAGTAACGGAAAGGCGCCGAGCCCGCTGAGGGGAGAAATGGGAGAGATCTGGAAGGGGTATGCAAAACCCGGGTTGGATTAGATAGAGATGGGAGGAACGAAGGGAGCTGCGACAGGGCCAAATGCACCTGGGGCACGCAAATTTCGGGCCGGATTCTTCCTCGGGAGAAGGAGTAATGCGTCATGCCTAATGCAGTGGGAACAAGCAAGACCTGGCCTAGAGTTCCCAGACCTGGGCTCGCAGGGGGCTCCAGGAGGGGGCTGCTTAGCGGCTGAGGCGCGTGGGCCGTCTTCCTGGCAGCTACGTGCGAGAGGGAGGGGCAAAAGGAGGGATGGACTCGAACACGAAAGGATCCGGAGCGCTGGCTGCACCGAAGCGGGCAGGTAGAAGCGGTTTCACAATCCAGGGGTGATGCGAAGGGAATGCAATGAGGAGGCCGCTACCCTGGGAGACCAGACCTACAATGAAAGGCGAGG
Source organism: Phocoena phocoena (assembly GCF_963924675.1). Classification (NCBI taxonomy): domain Eukaryota; kingdom Metazoa; phylum Chordata; class Mammalia; order Artiodactyla; family Phocoenidae; genus Phocoena; species Phocoena phocoena. Next base: position 164,826,975 of record NC_089221.1, read on the forward strand.
GAGGGCCGCAAAGCCAGGACTGGAATATGCGGGATGGGACAAGACCCCCCAGCAAAAGATCCCTGGCAACTGGACAAGGGCTTGGAGCTGACCGGGCCGGAGGAGCGGGGAGTGTTAGGGGGAGGTTAGTATCTATATAAACACCTCAAACGTCTCGCTTTGGGAGGGGGTCGAGGGAAGGGAGAAAAAAAATTGAATTTTAGGTTCTCGGCAAGAGCAAAAACTCGGTACGGATTTCCACAGCCTAGCAACTGCACTGCAGCCGGTGGACTCGAAGAAGTAGGGCAAGGAACCAGCGTGTTCCTAGGCATCTGGCCGAGTGAGGCGAGGGGCAGGTTTCAGGCTGAGGCTACCGAAGGGAGCCCTGCACCTCTCCCCCACCCCGGAGTGGGGAAGACAGTCCGACTTGGCTTAGATCCCCGGAGCCAGAGCTGTGACTGCCAAGACCCACAGTGGGGACTATAAAACCGGGTCCCGGGCCAAAAATAGGCACTTGGGCAGAATAGACAGCTCAGTGCAAGGTGGGGGCTGAGGAAAAACTGGAGGGGGGTGGCAAGGATCCTTGAGGGGGGCGGGTACGGGAAGGTCCTGAGAGGTAAGATCCGGTGAGGATCTCGGGAGAGCGAACCTGGAAGCCTGGCATTTTATGAAAGATGGGTGCAACGCGAAGACTGATGGGTGGGGAGGAGCAAATCCCTGGCTTGGATGCTAGGGGAAGGGAGTCCATCCAAGGGAGACCTAAATAGTAAACCGGCCAGTCCATACAAAGTCCGGGCTGAATCTTGGCGGACACAGAGCGGGCAACAGTGGGGGGAGTAGGGCAGACAAGTCCCGATCTGGATTATAGAGGAAGGGGACTGGCTGAGGATGGGGAGGGGGGCAAACCCTTGCCTCTACCTCCAGGGAAGAGAATGCATTACCACCCCAACTTGGCTCTGCAGAATGGGTGAGGAATTGGGAAAGAGTGTGGAAGTAGCAGCAGGGCAGGTGGCATCGTGGTAAATACACAAAACTTGGGGCAGGCTAGGATGGGAACTATGAATATCTAAGAAAGCCTAAAGGGAACATCTGCAAGTGAATGAACCTGTCCTCTAAGAATCCCTTCCCAGAAGCCTGTCCCGGTGGCTGTGGCTGAATTTAGGGAAAGGCAGAGACTCCAGACTTCCAGGCTGGCTGGGTAACCAGGGGCTACCTCTAAGGCACCCACCACCCTCCGCCCCCTGCTGTGGGCAGCCATCGTTTCAGGGCAGGGATTCTTATAGCCTGGAACCTGGGCCAAATCCAGCCCCCAAACTTCAGGGGTGGAGAGAGTAGGTGGGCTACCTTTGTTCCTCCTTCACACCCAGGGTTCACTGGCTGCAGACTTTGGGCCTTAAATCTGGGTGGCCCGGCCGATCAGCTGGATCTGAGGGACCAAATACGTATGAAGTTGAGGTTGGTGGCTGCGGAAAGGATCCCATCCATCTGTGGTTGGTGCAATACCAGGATGGGAGGATGGGGGAGGTTCCACGTCTCCACACATCAATTTCCCACTTTGAGGCATCTCGACAGCACCTGGTAGGACCCACGGAAGGCTTTGGGGTGCTGGGGAGAGGGGGCGGTGCCACAGGGGGCAACCAGGAACCCCCACCCCACATCCACACAGTCAGCTTTCTATAAATCCAGCAGGACTGAAAGGGGGAAGAACGTGCATCTCAGGGAAAGCTGAGCATCTCCAGAGCCCTCTGGCTCCAAGCCTCCTCCCACCACTCCACCCTCCGGTCCTAAGCAGTCCACCCACCTCCCTCTGTGGAGCAACCCTGGGAACCTATGAGGGTGCCTGGGAGATGGCTCTAACTTGCATTCTTCAGTGGCTGCGAGAGGCAGTGTCTTTAACTTATATCAGGGTAAGGAGTGACATGCTTTAAGAAACCCCCGGCTCAGTTTGGAAAAATCCTGGCCAGGACGCCCTCCCAGCCCCTCCTATTTCTCCCAAAGCCCGTGGTCAGCGGAGCACCCCTGGTCGTGGCCGGGATCAGTTCACTAGCCTCCATTCCATCTCGGTTTTCTGGCCTCATGGGCGAGGGGCTCACAAGGCGAAGGATAAGTAGAGGCTGGGGGCGCGAAACAGCCCCAGCGCCTCTTCTCTCCCAAGACCCTGGGCTGCGCAGTCGCAGTGGAGGCCGCGCCAGCAGCCCGGCTCCAGAAACTAACGCGTCCGCGCGCGCGCGCGCGCGCAGTCTCTCCAGGGCTCTGAGTGCCCAGCACTGCGCGTGTCCGTCCCCGCGCCCAGGACGCCCTACTCCCTACTACCGGGGCGCTCCTCGCTTCGGGCATCCTACCTTGTGCCTCGGGATTCCCACGCCCAGCGTGACCCGCGCCTTGGATATCCTGAGCCTGGACGTCCCACTCTTCTCTGCACCCTGTGCCAGAAAACCCCCGCACCCAGGTTGCCCCACGCCTAGGACACGCCATGTAGCGATCCCCCGGCGTCTTGGAGACCCTACATTCTGCGCACCTAGCACCTGGGGCACCCTGTACTCAGACGTGGATGGCTCTTTTCACCTGTGCCCTCTGCCCTTGCCCTGTGCCCTCTGCCCTTGCCCTGTGCCCTCCATGTGTGATGTGCCCACTGCTTCAGGCTCTTATGCTGACCGTCCTGGGCGCTGCGCTCCTCCACCCTCCCCTGTCCCCAGTGCTCTGTGTCCTCTGTCTCAGGCCTGGCGCCCTCAGTCATGGGTGTCCTACCTTGGGTTCCTTAGGTCCGGTGTGTGGCGGGGCTGGGGGATGGGTGAGGGGCGCAGACCCAGAACACGTGCGAGGGGGGAGCGGGGCTTGGGGTTGGGGATGAAACACGTTCCTGGATTCTGGAACAACGCTCAGACCTCCACTGCCCAGCAGGCGTCCCCAGCCCGGCTCTTCCTAGAGCCCCCTCGGCAGAGGATGTACAACCCGGAGGGTCTTCTCATCATTCGGTTCATGTATTCATTCCTTCCATTTATTCTTCAGACACAGAGGACCCCTGACAGCCTTCAGTGTGGCCGGGTGCTAGGTGCTGAGAATGCCCTAGTGGCCTGGCAGCAGGACTGGAGGCCCTCTCAGGGTGCATCCCCATCCCGTGGGTAAGGCAGCTACAGAAAGCACGATGGAAGTAGCTCTGGAAAGTGAGCAGGGGGGCTAGGGTAGTGGATGGTGAATCTGTCCAAGCCTTGAGGGGTGGATGGGTGGCGTTCTGTGTGCCCCTGACTCTCCTGGAAGCTCCCTGTACCTCCATCTTGGGCAGTGACTGAGCCCCGTTCTGTCCTATGCCTTCACTCAAATGAAAAGCCAGGTAAAGTGGTCTCAGAATTGAGCTGGGGGGATATTGCGTGGGCAGGGATTCATTCCAACTGCTGTGTTTGGGTGTGGGGGGAGGTATGTATTCAGTCAACAAGCATGTATTGAGCACCTGCTAGGTGCTGAGGGCACAGCAGTGAACAAGGGAGACAAGCTTCTCTGTTCTTGGGGCTGACATTCCAATCAGGAAGACAGATGAGAAATCAGACAAAAGATACAGGGTGTTAGATGATGATAAGTGCTATGGGTGCCCCGGTCCAGGAAGATCCCACATGCCGCGGAGCACCTGGGCCCGTGAGCCATGGCCGCTGAGCCTGCGCGTCCGGAGCCTGTGCTCCGCAGCGGGAGAGGCCCGCGTACCGCAAAAAAAAGAAAATTAAGGAAGGAAGACAGAAATTTTAGATAGAGGAGGTCAGGAAAGACCTCACTGAGAAGGTGGTATTTGGGTAAAGACCTGAAGAGATGGGAGGAGTCATGGGGAGATCTGGGGGAAGGGGGTTCCAGGCAGAGGGAACAGCCCATGTAAAGGTCCTGAGGCAGAAACATGCTGGGTGTTCAAAGGATCCACGAGAGGGCCTGTGTGGCTGGAGGGAGGGAGTAAGGGCAAAAGGAGGAGGAGGTGAGGGTAGAGAGGTAATGGGCCAGATCGTGCTGGCCTAGTGTGCTTTGGGGAGAACTGATTTTTGCTTGGAGTCAGCTGGGAGCAATGGAAGATTCTGAGCAGAGGAGGGATGTGCCCTGACTTAGATGTTCACAGGTGCCCTCTGGCCCTGGTGGGGGAACAGAGTGTGGGGGTCAAGGACAGAAGCTGGGGAACCAGGGAGGAGGCGACTGCACCGGTCCAGGTGATCAATACTGGGGTAGGAGCAGGGAGGTGACAGGAGGTGAGCACCGGGTGGATTCTGGGTGTACTTTGAAGGTGGAGCAGATATATGGGAAGTGGGATGCGAGGGAAAGAGGCAGGTCAAAGCCTGTGGCCTGAGCACCTGGAAGGATGGAGACCCTCGAAGGAGGGGTGGTTTTGGAGGTTAGATCCAGGAGTTACATTTGGTTTAATAGATATTCAAGTGGAGATGTCTGAGTAGGTGACTGAGGAGAGACCCAGGCTGGCTGAGAAGTGGACCGAGTCTCATTTAGTCTTTATTTTTTGGCTTTTTAAAACAGCTTTATTGAGGTATAATTCACATATCATACAATCTACTAGTCTTTTTTTTTTTTTAATGGTTATCTTTATTGTTTTTTATTTTTTACTGCACTGCATGCAGGATCTTAGTTCCCTGACCAGGGAAACCTGTGCCCTCTGCAGTGGAAGCATGGAGTCTTAACCACTGGACCACCAGGGAAGTCCCTCGTTTACTATTAATGATCTCCCCGTGAGGTAGTTACTTTCTCCCCATGTTACAGAAGGGAAAACTGAGGCTTGCCCAAGTAGTTAAAAAAATTCAAGTCAGCTTCTGAGTAGGACTGCCTGACCCAGGACCTCGCTTGGAGCCGCTGCCCTGCTACTCAAGTGTTGGTGGTCGCCTGGCTCCCAGCTTCCCTCTGGCTCATCCATTCATCCTCAAACACCAACAGATGGAGGAAGCGAATACTAAGCTCCAGACAGGGCAAGCACTGGGATGAAGCGAATGAGGCACTTCCTGGGCCACGAAACTTAAGAGGATGTCAAAAAAACTCAGCGATCAAGAAAAATAATATTGCAATGCAATATTTAAGAAACCCAAAATTCATGTAAAAAATCCACACTGACCAAAATAATCAACTTTTAAAATAAAGGCAGGGCCTTCCCTGGTGGCGCAGTGGTTGAGAGTCCGCCTGCCGATGCAGGGGACACGGGTTCGTGCCCCGGTCCGGGAAGATCCCACGTGCCGCGGAGCGGCTGGGCCCGTGAGCCATGGCCGCTGAGCCTGCGCGTCCGGAACCTGTGCTCCGCAGCGGGAGAGGCCACAACAGTGAGAGGCCACAGCAGTGAGAGGCCCGCGTACCGCAAAAAAAGAATAAATAAAGGCAGGATCAATATGAGTGCCGTATGGAGCCACATTGGAGCCTGAGGGGAAAGGGAACGTCGGGAAAACTGGTGCTATCTTTTTATTGAATGACATTTTGTTCATCATGAATTTTTGCATGAATTTTTATTTTTTTTTTAAGTATTGCATTAAAATATGCTTTCTCTTTTTTTTGCCTCACCCTGGTCCTGACACTGGTTCCAGGCCCTGTTTTGGAAGCTGAGGGTATGATGGTGAATAAGAGACACAAAGTCACTGTCCTCCTGGAGCTTGCACTTTACTGGGGAGGCTGGTGATTCACTAGTAACAAGAAGAAAATTTCAGAACGTGAACAATTCTATGAAGGCAAAAGCAATGAAGAATCATGAGATGGGATGTGGGTGCGTATGATTTAGGCTAAGGTGGCTGGGAGGGTTGCGCATGTGGAGACATTTGAGCTGAGACCTGAAAGCGGAAAGGAGCTCATCATGTGCCATCTAGGGGAAGGGTGTTCCAAGAAGAGGAAACAGTAAGCGCAAAGGTCCTGTGGTTGGAACAGACAGGACAATTTGAAGAGCAAGAGGGCCAGCTTGGTGGGACCACCAGACACAGCCTGAGAGGCTGTGGGGAGGGTCTGGATTAGATGCTCAGCGACAGAAGGGGCTAAGGGAAGACTATGATCAGGGGGATGGCATGGTCTTATCTGAACATGTAACAGATCATAGGATCAATAAATACAACATAGAATTACCATATGACCCAGCAATTCCACTCTTAAGGAAGTACCTAAAAGAACTGAAAACAGGTACCCAAATAGATACTTGTACACCAGCGTTCACAGCAGCACTATTCACAGAAGTCTGAAGATGGAAACAACCCAAATAAATGTTCATCAGTGGTTGATCAGAGAAATAAAGGTTGTATAATCATTATTCACCCGTAAAAAGGAATGAAGTTCTGATACATGCTACGATGTGGATGAACCTTGAAAACATTATGCTGAGGGGAAAAAAATCAGACCTAAAAGGTCATGTATTGTATGATTCCATTGATGTGAAATGTCCAGAACCGGCAAATCCATAGAGACAGAAAGCAGATTGGCGATCGCAAGGGGCTGGGGGAGGGGGGAGGGCAAGTTACTGCCACTGGATACAGAGTTGCCTTTTGGGAGGATGAAAATGCCTTGGAACTAGATAGAGGTGATGGTTGTACAACGTGATAACATTGTGAATGTACTAAATGCTACTGAATAGTTCGCTTTAAGATGGTTAGTGGTTAATTTTGTGTTTTGTGAATTTTACCTCAATTAAAACAAAATTATAGAGAGGATTTGAGAGGGAGCCAGGAGACTGGGGTGATGGATTTCACAGTCAATGCAGGTGAGGGCGATGGAGGCCTGGAACAGGATGCTGGGGAGAAGTGGTCAGATTTGAGGCATAGGGTCAGAGCCAACAGGACGCCCTCCCTCCATGCACCCCCCTCCCCCATCAGGACTACTCAAATGTCACCTCTTTTTTTTTTTTTAAGATGTTGGGGGTAGGAGCTTATTAATTAATTAATTAATTTTTGCTGTGTTGGGTCTTCGTTTCTGTGCGAGAGCTTTCTCTAGTTGTGGCAAGTGGGGGCCACGCTTCATCGCGGTGCGCGGGCCTCTCACTATCGCGGCCTCTCTTGTTACGGAGCACAGGCTCCAGACGCGCAGGTTCAGTAGTTGTGGCTCACGGGCCCAGTTGCCCCGAGGCATGTGGGATCCTCCTAGACCAGGGCTCGAACCCGTGTCCCCTGCACTGGCAGGCAGATTCTCAACCACTGCGCTACCAGGGAAGCCCAGGGAAGCCCTCAAATGTCACCTCTCGATCACGCTATTGAAAACTGCAAACACTCCACCATCCTCACTCCCGGAAGGCAAGAGTCCAGGAAGCCTCCCCCGTCCTGTCTGACCAACATTAGGCAGGCAGCAATGGTGGTCCATTCCCACCAACTGGGAGAGGAGGCCAGTTGGGCTGCGCTCCCCTCCCCGGCCGCTAGGGGCCGCTGCCCCGCTGCTCTGTGGCCGCCAGGTGAGGAGGCCCCGCCTCTTCTCCACCAGGTGCGCTGGAGGCAAGTCCCAGGGGCCAGGGGAGGAGGGTGAAGGGCGCAGGGCCAGGGGAGGAGTCCGGGGTGAGGGGACGAAGTGCGGGTGAAAGGAGAGAGCTGAGCGTGTCCGACTTGGGGGCTGCTGAAAGCAGGGGAGAAAATAAAGCCGTGGGGAGGTTGGAGGAGTCAGATAAGGAGCAGAAGGCGATGGCTGGCTGAGTGCTTGGGAGAGAGGAGGGGTGAGGAGGGAAAGCTGAGGGGTCTGGCCGAGGGCGGGGGTGGGGGGTGGAGGTGGGGGACTACCGAGGGCGTAGAGCACAGTTGGTGGAGGGAAGACAGGTGAGGAGTCAGGGAGAGTCCTGGAGGTGAAGGACGTGACTGGGGGACATTTTGACAGTGCATGGGCAGCTGGGATAGTTGGGGAGTGGGCCTGGCCTGTGAGAAATTAAGGATCCCAGGGAAGGGGCCCTGCATTTTGCCAGCCATTGCTGCTATAGACTGTGGGGGGGATGGGCGAGGAGGGTAGTTTCTCAGGCCTTGACCCCTAGGGCCAGCAATGGGGAAGGAGCTTCTGAGGAGTGATATATGCATGTCAAGCTCTGCCTAGGAACCCAGCTTGCTTCTGCAACCTGGCAGGAGGGCTCTCTCTCTTCTTCATGCCCCATGCCCCATGGCCAGTATTCACTGTGCATTGAGTTGGGTGGTGGGCAAATGAAGGAGACAGATGCAGTCCTGCTTGACTGGGAACTGGTAAGGAATCCACAATGTGAGGGATGGAAGACAGTTAGGGGCTGTGGAAGAATTCAAGCTGGAAGTGCTACCCAGCCAGGGGGCTCAGAGAAGGTTGCCCTGGGGAAGTGACCTGTAAGCAGACAGCAGGAGCCCACCAGCTGAAGATAGAAGACCCTGGTGGTCTGGGCAGAGAGGAGGTTCTGAGGATGTTGCCAAGAAAAACGCCAGCAGGGTCCAGGCTGCAGTAGGGCAGGAGGAAGGTAAAAAGTGATTCCCGAACTTGCATGAGCCCAGGACAGGGGCCTCAATGCCAGATGCTGACAAGGGAAGAAAACCAGAAATGGGGCAGGTGTGAGGCAGCGAGGAGGGAAGGTGACAGCTGTGGGGAGCTGGATATGCACCCCCTTTTAAGCCGGCAGCCGCTTGGTACTACTCAGCTTCAGCTGAGAGCTACTACTACATGGGAAGTCAGGCTCGGAATTGACAGAATAGATTCTTCAAGAGAGAAGTCGGGTTTTGTGCAAAATTCCCTGAGCTTTAACTCTCACAGACTGATCTACTAATTGCTGTCAATTGCTCTGACCCAGCAATTCCATTCTTGGGTTTATTCTCAATGGGAATGGGAGCTTCTGCCACCAAAAGTCACATACGTGAATGTTCATAGCAGATTCATTCACCATCGCCAGATGCTGGACACCGGCCACGTGACCATCGACTGGCAAATGGAAAATTAATTGGCGTATACTCATTCCATGGAATATGGTACAGCAATGAAAAAGAACAAAGTATGGGGACTTCCTTGGTGGTCCAGTGGTAAAGAATCCCTTACAATGCAGGGGATGCAGGTTCCATCCCTGGTGAGGGAACTAAGATCCCACATGCCGCGGGGCAGCTAAGCCCGTGTGCCACAACTACTGAGCTTGGGCGCCTCAACTAGAGCCCGCGTGCCGCAAACTACAGAGCCCACGCACTCTGGAACCCATGCGCCACAACTACAGAGCCCACACGCCCTGGGGCCCGCGCGCCACAACTAGAGAAGAGAAAACCCACATGCCACAACTAGAGAGAAGACTGCGCACCACAACGAAGAGCCCACACACCACAACGAAAGATCCCACATTGCCTCAACGAAGATCCTGCATGCTGCAACTAAGACCCGACGCAGCCAAAAAGAAGAGAACAAGGTACGAACTCATACACAGCCCTGTGCGTGATGCACATGACACAAATAGGGTTCACTGCATGATCACATTCCTGTGACCCTCAAGGATGGGCAGAAGTAATCCGTGGAGTCGGGGGAGCCCAGTGTCTCCTAACTTCGGACCACTGACATTTGGGGCTGGACGATTCTTTGTTGTAGGGGGTCTATCCTGTGCATTGGAGGATGTTGAGAAGCATCCCTGGCCTCTCCCCACTAGATGCCAGTAGCATGTGCCTAGTTGAGATAAATGTCCCTTGTGGGACGGCACAATCACCTTCAGGTGTGGACCACTGGGAAATCGATATTTTGAGGCAAGGCACTCACCCAAAAGTGGCCTTGGGGAGCTCTCGAGGGACTGGCAAATTCTATATCTTAAGCTATGGTGGTGATCGCGGTGGAACATATTTGAAAAATTCACAGAACTGTATTTTAGAAGTACGTGCTTCACAATAAAAGAGTGAACCCCACAACGTGAATGACCCTCAAAAACATGACGCTGAGTGAGAAAAGCCAGACACAAAAGGCCACAGATTACATGACTCCGTTTATATCAACTGTCCAGAAGAGGCAAATCCATAGAGACAGAAAACAGATTAGTGGTTGCGGGGGCGGGGGGGGGGGGGGGGGGCGAAGGGAGGGGGTAATGGAAAGTGTCCGGGGTTTCCTTTGGGGTGATAGGAATGTTCTGGAATTAGATACTGGTGATAGTTGCACAACACTTGAATATACAAAAATGCACCGAAGTGGACACTTTAAATGGTTAATCTTAGGTGAATTTTCACCTCAAAAAGAAATTATATTTTTAAAAAACGCGTTAACCCAAACAGGCTGAACAGAACTGGTCCCTGGGCCAGCTTGGCCATTTTGCAATGGAGGGAGGGGATGGTAGGAAAGTGAGGTAACAGTTTCTGTCCAGAGAAAGTGCAGAGCCAAGAGCTTTGGGCCTTCTTGGCAAGGGGAGGGCTGCAGCAAAAAGTATGTCTCGGCTCAGGGGAGCAGTCTCTCTTAACCCAACCTGTCAGCCCTGGAAAGAAATTGCAGGCAGGTCAGAGGCCAGCCTGTGAACTGTTGAAGGGAATGCAGAGTTCTGACACGTGGAAGAGAAATGACAACCGCTCAGCTCAGCCTGACGCCACAGAGGGCTGATAAACCCCCACCACAGTACTTGCGGGGTGGGGGGAATGTTCCCTGTGTATGGGGGCTCACCCCAGCTCTTCGGCAGCTCACAGAGGAGCAGACTTCCTGAGAGCTCGGCCTGCATTGGAAACAGAGGGCCACTGGGTGACACTTGGACCTATGCGCCCTGTAGGTGGGGCTGGGGGTGGGGGAGGGAACCACCCACTGTGAGCCAGAGGCCAGGGGCCAGGGGCTGGGGCTTCCAGGCTCTGAGTCTCCACTGGCTTCAAAAAACTGAATGAATGAAGAGAGAAAGCAAGAAAGCTAAGGGCTCCAGAAGCTGTTGGGACCTGGCTGGTGGGCCAAATGGCGGCCCCCACAAGATATGTCCACCTAGAACCTGGGACTGTGAGCTTATTTGAACACAGTGCCTTTGCAGATATACTTAAGGCTCTTTTTTTTTTTTTGCGGTACGCGGGCCTCTCACCGCTGAGGCCTCTCCCGTCGCGGAGCACAGGCTCCGGACGCGCGGGCTCAGCGGCCATGGCTCACGGGCCCAGCCGCTCCACGGCACGTGGGATCTTCCCAGACCGGGGCACGAACCCGTATCCCCTGCATCGGCAGGCGGACTCCCAACCACTGCGCCACCAGGGAAACCCTAATTAAGGCTCTTTTGATGAGACGATCCTGGTTAGGGTGAGTCCCAAGTCCAATGACAAGTATCCTTAGAAGAGAAGGGGCAAAGACAGAGGAGAAGGCCATGTGAAGACAGAGGCAGAGATTGGAGTGATACAGCCACAAGTCAAGAAGCACCAGAAGCTGGAAGAAGCAAGGAAGGATCTTCCCTTAGAAGCTGTGGAGGGAGCACCACCTGGCTGACATCTTGATTTCAACTTTGGTCTTCAGAACAGTGAGAGAATAAATTCCTTATTTTAAGCGACCCCGTTTATGGTCTTTTGTTACAGCAGCCCTAGGGAACTAATACAGGCCCTGATATTCAATTCTCTGAACATTTACGAAGCCCCTGGAAGGCCTTGTGGTACAGTGGGGAAGGCAAACATTTGAACAGATCACTCATATATATATATATATATATATATATCTGGCCACGCGGTGAGGCTTGCGGGATCTTAGTTCCCCGACCAGGGATTGAACCCAGGCCATGGCAGTGAAAGCGCTGAGTCCTAACCACTGGACCACCAGGGAATTCCTGGGATCACTGTTAATGGAGGAGCACATGGAGGGATGGACATCCCATGGGGTGGAGGACTGCCTGGGAACTCTGCAGCAGAGGTGACAACAGAGAGCTGGTGACAACACACACCTATAGAGGACAGCAGGTAATATAAACAGGCTGGGCAGCCAGGTCAAGAAGACAACTGCATCAGCAGTGGCACACGTGACCTTCATTCAGTGATGGGGGGCAATAAGGAGTGGTGAGGACTGTGGCAAAGAATAATAATAATTGCTAACATTTATCAGCACTTGCTAAGCCCTCTCCTTACACAGTACTAACTCATTTACCCTTGCATCAACTCTAGAGGCAGGTTTTATCCCTACTTACCAGGTGGGTTAACTGAGGCGTAGAGGCTGTATCACAGTCAGGGCCCTAGGCAGGAAACAAAGGGTGCATTCAAATTGGGTAATTTGATCAGAGTTCAACGAAGGGACGAATTTATAAAGCATGGACAGATGTAGGGAACCACAAGGAATAATGCCACACCTTGGGCTAGTAGAGGGGGGAGGGTTAGCACACTTAGGTCTGAGAGGCAAGGGGAGGGAGCAGTTGCCATAAGCCGCAAACACCACAGGTTGCGTGGATGGGGAAAACCCGTGACCTCAAGTGACAGGGACACAGGTGGTCCACAGAGGCCACAGGGTGAGGGACCAAACTGAGGGACAGATATGTCTCTCACTCCCCCCGCCACCACCACAGGGGTCCTCATGGGCTGAATCCAACCTGAGCCAGAGGACCCAGAAGCCTGTTGGGGTCCACACAGCCCAGCCTCCCAGGAAACCAAGCTAGGTGGAGAAGCCAGGAGAACTGCTTCAGGTGGGCAAGCAGAAGATTCCAGAACAGGAAGGTTGAGTGGTTCCGTCTGGGTCCAGAGTCCCCTTAGCTACTCACCGCATGAGAGCTGGCAAAGCTGTGCTGTCTCCTCGGTGTGGGGCTGCCCTTACTGAGCGCTGCCCCTTGTGCTGGGCGTGTGCCCTCGGCTTCACAGAGGCTGCGTCTTTTGATGGAAAGCCAGGAACACAGATTTTTATGCAACAATCGCCTGATATTTAAAAGGTGGCGATTCATTACAATTTTTAAGAACCTTGCATGGGCCAAGCAAATCACATCCGTGGGCTGGATTGGACTCTGGGTGTCAAACTCCCAGTTTCAAAAGGTGGACACAGACAGGGCAAGGGATCCAGGTGCGGAAATGTTCAGAGGTAGCCACGCAAAGCATCATGGGTAAGATAGGGACCACGGATCACCCAGCGGATTTGACTAGAAAGTGCCTGGGTCCCGGGCGGCTGCGGGGCGTTAGGATGAAACTGAACAGGTGTTTTGGGTCTAGATTGGGAGGGGCCATTAGAGCCACGCTAACAGTTTTCAACTTTGAAGGAGAGAAGCCACTGATGGCTTTTAAACGGCCAAATGACTCAGTCATCTCGCATCACCGCCCCCCCCCCCCCAACGCGGGCTGTGCGTCAGGCTTTCTTTGGGGGTGGAAGTACCGTGGATCCATAAATGAGTGAAAGAAATGAAAGAGCGCCCTCCTTTGAGTGTGCTCACAGCTTGGCGGGGAGGGCAGACGCATAAATGATAACGTCAGAACATGATGTGCGGGGTAATGGTGGGTTAGCCCATGTCTGCGTATATTTGACCAACTGCTGTGCGTTCCGCCATGGGGGTGAAGGGACAGGACATGGTACTGCTTTCGAGGAAAGAGGCAATGGATGAGGGAGGAAATAAAAGGAGAGGAAAAATCCCAGGTGGTGATAAGAAAATGTAAAAATTAAAAGAAGGTGATTGGGGGAAGGGGCTCAGATCAAGGGGCCCACCGACCCATGTGGCACCACAGGAAGTGGGCAGAAAGACAGGGCATCCTGGCTGGGTCCCAAGCCCCCCCTTGGCCCCTGGGGCCCAGCAGCCTGGCCCGCCTACTCCCAGAGTCGCCCGCATCACACCAAGAACATACCCAGGGCTGACATGGATTCCTGACTCGGAGCCCGAGCAGGGGGAGAGAGGGGACGAAAAACACCCATCTGTTCTCCCTCTGATGTAACGCGATCCTTCACCCAGTGCTTAAACCCGGCGCTTCTCCTCCCATTTCCTCTAGGCAGCCAGCCGCGGTGATGCGATATAAATCGCTGCAAATGGGTTTTCCCAGCCGGTCGCCGTGTTGTTTTAATAATGGTTCATTTTCTGCCCGGGGGAGGAAAATATTCCGTCGAGAAATTGGGGTCTGGGTGATAATTTTGTGTGTGTGTGTATGTGCGCCTGGTGTTCCCCTCACGCCAGAGAAGATTCCAGAACATCCACTGAGACACCAAGTCACCTCTTGGGTTGGGTGATACCCAGAGCATCCCCCTCACCTGAACAAAGGAATTCCTCCAGCAACCTGGGCCCATTTACTGAGCACCTGCTGTGGGTGTGCCATACCTGAGCTAGGTGTAAGGGACATGGTGGTCTCCCAGGCCTGGCCTCCCCAGGCCCACATTCTAGAATGGGGGGAGAGATTGACATTTAAAAATAATTGTGCAAACCTATGGGACTTCCCTGGTGATGCAGTGGTTAAGAATCTGCCTGCCAATGCAGGGGACATGGGTTCTGAGCCCTGGTCCAGGAAGATCCCACATGCCGTGGAGCAACTAAGCCCGTGCGCCACAACTACTTAGACCATGCGCCGCAACTGCTGAGCCCAAGTGCTGCAACTACTGAAGCCTGCGTGCCTAGAGCCTGTGCTCTGCAACAAGAGAAGCTACCGCAATGAGAAGCCACTGCAATGAGAAGCCCGTGCACTGCAATGAAGACCTAATGCAACCAAAAATAAATAAATAAATAATAATAAAGCAATAATTGTGCAAAACTATGTAATTACAATCATGGAAACTGTTCAGGAGAGAGTGAGTGTTGTGATGGAATCGATAACGGGATTTTTGGCATAACTAAGGCCCCCACCCACTGAGGAAGAGACCCTTAAGCTGAAACTTGGAGGATAGATGAACAGAGTCGCAGGCGTGAAGGCCATCCAGGTTGGGGGAAATTCCTGGGTAAACATCTTTTTTTTGGCCCTGCCACGCGGCATGTGGGATCTTAGTTCCCTGACCAGGGATCAAAACTGTGCCCCCTGCAGTGCTGCAGTGGAAGTGCAGAGTCTTAACCACTGGGCCACCAGGAATGTCCCTTGGGCAAACATCTTTTTTTTTTTTTTTGGCTATGTTGGGTCTTCATTACTGCACACAGGCTTTCTCTAGTTGCGGCACCCAGGCTTCTCATTGCGGTGGCTTCTCTTGTTGTGGAGCATGGGCTCTAGGCGCGTGGGCTTCAGTAGTTGCAGCATGCAGGCTCAGTAGTTGTAGCTCGTGGGCTCTAGAGCACAGTAGTTGTGGTGCACGGGCTTAGCTGCTCTGAGGCATGTGGGATCTTCCCGGACCAGGGATTGAACCCGTGTCCCCTGCATTGGCAGGCAGATTCTTAACCACTGCGCCACCAGGGAAGTCCTCCCCTGGGCAAACATCTTGAGGCTTGAAAGAACATGGTGCAGGCTCAGACCTAGGAGAAAAGTCATGGGGTCCAGTGAGGTGAGGGCTAGGTAGGTGCTGAGGAATGGCGTGTATCAGTGGCCAGAGACTTGGGAGCTTTCACCCTGTTTCTGGGCAGAGAGGTTTTCTCCCGTATTGAGATGTAGCCATGACTGCCCTGTGCATATTCAACCTTTAGTCTCAAGGCCAGTGACGGTCCTTGTTTTGCTGACTTAGACTCAGCAGCTGTGGGAGGCCATGTGGATTGTTAACGTCACCCCCTCATCCCTCCCCATCCCCAACCCTGTTCCTTTCCTTCCTGTAGTGGGTTGAATGGTGACCGCCCCCCCCCCAAAAGATATGTCCACATTCCTACTGCAGAACCCGCAGATACGAACTTATTTGGAAAGAGGGTCATTGCAGTTATCATTAAATTAAGAATCTTAAAATGAGATCATCCTGGGTTAGGATGAGCTCTAATCCTTAGAAGAGAAGAGAAAGGGAGACACAAACATAGGGGAAAAGGCCATGTGAAGTTGGAGGCAGAGATTGGAGTGATACAGTCACACACCAAGGGACACCTGGAGCCATCAGAAGCTGGTAGGGGCAAAGAATAGATTTTCCCCTAGGGACTCCAGAGGGTTGCCTTGATTTTGGCCTGATGACACTGATTTTGGGTTTCTGGCCTCCAGAACTGTGAGGGAATACATTTCTGCGGGGTTTCTGGTTTTGTTTTGCTTTGGTTTTGTTTTCTGTTGTATTTAAGCCACCCAGATCTGACTATCTGTTACAGCAGCCACAGGAAACTAATACATTCTCAGTCCCCAGCAAAGCATTCCAAGAGATGTCTCTCCTCCCCGGCTCTAGATCCTCTTCTCTGATCCCCTCTCCATCCCACTCCAGTTGGGCTTTTGTCCCTGCCCGGCCAGGGAAAGGGCTCCATCCTGCCAAATTCAAGGATCTTTTCTCAGCCTCCAGGATGGTATGCTTCTTGAGCTCCCCTTCCACCTCCCCAACTGCTCCTGACCAGTCTCTTCTGCTGATTCCTCCTCATCCCCTGTCCTTAATATAGGACAGAGAGCCATGAGCTTGCCCTCTTCTTTCCTGTGTCTACAATCAGCTCCCTGGTGATCTTGACCAGTTTTGAGGGTTTAAATACCACTTATAGCTGACAATGTTATCTTCCAATGACAGTTCCAGCTTGGGCCTCTCCACTGCCTTCAGCTGCCCCCCGGTGTCTCCCCTTGGAAACCTGGTGGGTATGCCCAAGTATCACGTCCGAAACAGAACTCTTGACCCCTCCACTCACCCCACACCTGCACCTCTCCTGTCTTCCCCAGCTCAGTTAATGGCAGCACCACTGTTCTCCATTAGTCTAATGGGTGGAATAATGCCCCCCCCAATTCATGTTCACCTAGAACCTCAGAATGTGACCTTATTCTTTGCAGATATCACCAGCCAAGGATCTTGAGATGATAGATATTGGATCTAGGCTGGGCTCTAAATCCAATGATAGGTGTCCTTCTAAGAGGAGGAGAGGACACACAGAGAAGATGGAGGCAGAGATTGGAGCGATGCAGCTACAAGCCGACGAAATCCAAGGATGGCTCACAGCCACCAGAAGCCAGGAGAGAGGCAAGGAAGGATTCTCCCCTACAGCCTTCAGAGGGAGCACGGCCCTGCCCACACCTTGATTTTGGACTTCTGGCCTCCAGAACCGTGAGACAATATACTTCTGTTGTCTTAAGCCACCAAGTTTGTGGTAATTTATTACAGTAGCCCTAGGAAATGAACACAGTTGTGTTCTCCAGAATGAGCTCTGAGACACCTTGATTCGAATGCAAGTGATTTACCTGGAAGGCAACCGCAGGAAGCACCGGCAGGGGAAAGGGGAGGGGAGACAAAGGAGGGAGGGCACCCAGCAAAGAGTGTATCCGTTTGCAGCTTATACTGGGACACTTAGGGCTTAATTCCCCCCTGAGACCTGTGGGGCACACACCTCAGAGTCATCTCATGTGAAGGATGAGGGAGCTGGGTTATGTCCATTGGTTGAAGTATGCTAGCAGGGGAATGGATCTTCCAGAATGTCTGGTTACCTCCAGGCAGGTCTGAGCTGCCTCTGCAGCCAGAGAGAGCTGTCAGGCAAAGGGTGGCAGGTGCCGGCGATATGGAGCCATTGGCCTGATGTGCATACTCTAAATGGCTCCCATCAATCTCCACCCTTGTGTGGTTCCTTCTCCTTGGGTATGCGTGGGACTCTATGACTTGTTTCTAACCAACAGAATGTGGCTAAGGTGGGAATTCCCTGGTGATCCAGTGGTTAAGACTTTGCCTTCCAATGCAGGGGTACGGGTTCCATCCCTGGTCAGGGAACTAAGATCCCACATGCCTCAGAGCCAAAAAACCAAAACTTAAAACAGAAGCAATATTGTAACAAATTCAATAAAGACTTTAAAAATGGGCCACATCAAAAAAAAAAATCTTAAAGAAGGAAAAACAAAAAGAATGTAGCAAAGCTGGTGGGATATCCCTTCCAAGATTAGGTTACAAAAAGTCAGTGACTTGCGTTTTAGGTATCTTCTCACTCTCCCTCTCTTTTTTTTTTTTTTTTTTTTTGCGGTATGTGGGCCTCTCACTGTTGCGGCCTCTACCGTCGCGGAGCTCCGGACGCGCAGGCCCAGCGGCCATGGCTCAAGGGCGCAGCCGCTCTGCGGCATGTGGGATCCTCCCGGGCCCAGGGCACGAACCCGCGTCCCGTGCATCGGCAGGCGGACTCCCAACCACTGCGCCACCAGGGAAGCCCCTCACTCTCCCTCTCTTGCTCGCTCTGAGGAAAGCCAGCTCTACGTTGTGACCTGCCCTATGGAGAGGCCCACATGGCAAAGAGTTAAAGGAGGCCTCCTCTGACCAATAGCCAGTGAGGGACTGAATCCTGCCAACAGCGAGTGAGCTTGGAAGTGGATCCTCCCCATTCAATCCTTCAGACAAGACCATAGCCCCGGCCGCCATCTTGGTCGCAGCTCTGTGAGAGCTGTGGGACCCCTGTGGGATCTCTGTGAACCCAGCTAAGCCACACCTGGATTCCTGAGTCACAGAAACTGTGAAATAATAAGTGCACGTTGTTTTAGGCCACTAGGTTTGGGGATAATTTGTTACAGTGTGATGCTGTGTGCCAGAGGGACATGAGGGAAGGCACATAAACACTGACTGGTAAACCACCCACTTGATTGCTCTAGACTTCTCCCTTACTCTCACCTCTTACATCCAGTCCATTAGCAAACTCTGTCAACTCCAACTCCAAAATCTATCTTGAATCCATAGACCTTTCTCCACCTGTACTGCCACCAGCTCATGCCAAGCTATCCTTGTCTCTCACTTTCATCAAAGCCTCTCCTTCCCACCAGTCTCCATCCAGCTGATTTGCTACAGCCAGAGAGGCTTTTGTATTATAAATCAGATCCTGGAACACAGTGGGTGCTCAGTAATGATGGAGTTAAGTTAGGTGTCTAGTCAGGCTATCTGGGTCTCTCATATCCCCCCAATCAGCCCTTTTCCCTTCCTGTACCTACATAAGGAAGGGAATGATATAAGGGGAGAGTTCTTAGTCCACCAGTGCTGAACTTCTGACCCTAGGGGCAGCTTGCTGGCCTCACATCTTCCTCCATGCACACGCTCAGCCAATGCTGTCCACCCATGCATGGGACCAATACTCATTAAGCACTTACTGTGCATCTGACTTCTGAGTATCTGATAGGCATGATCTCATTTAATCCTTGAAATGAGCCAGAGAAATCCTGAGAAAGAACCAAGCCAGAGGTATCACATGTCCTGATTTCAAACTATATTACAAAGCAACAGGAATCAAAACAGTACAGTCCTGGCATTAAAAAAAGACACGTAGACCAATGGAACAGAATTGAGAGCCCAGAAATAAACTCATGCCTATGTGGTCAACTACTATTTGATAAGGGAGCCAAGAAGAGTCAGTGCAGAAAAGACAGTCTCTTCAATAAATGGTGCTGGGAAAATAGGATATTCACATGCAAAAGAATGAAACTAGACCCTTCTCTTACATCGCTGGTAAAAATGAACTCAAAATGGATTAAAGACTTAATCCTTCATATATACACTACTCCATATAAAATAGGTAACTAATAAGGGCCTACTATATAGCATAGGGAACTCTACTTAATACTCTATAATGACCTATATGGGAAAAGAATCTAAAGAAGAGTGGATATATGTATAACTCATTCACTTTGCTGTACAGCGGAAATTAACACAACACTGTAAAGCAACTATACTCCAATAAAAATTGTTAAAAAAGACTTAATCCTTGAAATGGCCCTACCAAGGAGGACTGCCATGGTTCCTCATTTTACAGTTAGAGAAACTAAGCCACAGAGCAACAAAGCCATTTACCTACAGGTGACTCAGCCAGTCCCAGGCAGGACTGGGATTTGGACCCAGGCATTTTCAACACCAGCATTGGGGTCTTCATTGAGACCCAAGTGGGAATTCTCTTGCTTACAACCAGAGAGGCATTTCTGAGTGCCCAGGCACCTAAGTGGGTTTACACCCCTTGGTTTTTTTTTTTCTTTCTTTCTTTTTTGTCCGCGCTGTACAGCATGCAGGATCTTAGTTCCCCCACCAGGGATTGAACCACTGCATTGGGAGCACATGCCCCCTGTATTGGGGAGGACGGAGTCTTAGCCACTGGACCGCTAGGGAAGTTCTACACTCTTTGGTTTTGTCCAGAAGACGGTTCTGTCATGCTGGGATGCATTGATGAAAGGGCCATTTCTTGCCCTCAGGGAGGTTCCTGGCTTGCTGGGGAGACAAAGGCATCGATAATCTTAAATCCACAGGAATGACAGCAACCACCTAAACCTGCACGAGGGCACCCTGGGATGTGTTAATTCTGCCTGGGGAGATTCTGGAAGGCTGGAAGGTCTTTGCAGCATGTGGAGTGATGCCATGCCCATGGGCGGAGGACCCTTGTTATCCATCTTTGTGCCCTGAGCCTGCAGAGAGTACTAAAGATACCCAGGAGTGGGCAATTTGCTCCAAGTCATGGAGCTGAAAGCCTGAGTGAGCCTCCTGCATTGTATCCTGCTGTTTTGGACTCTTGCATTCATTTCCTAGGGCTGCCATAACACAGTACCACAAACTGGGGGTTTAAAGGAATGGAAATGTATTGTCTCACAGTTCTGGAGACCAGAAGTCTGAAATCAAGGTGTCGGCGCAGCTCCACTCCCTCTGAAGTTTCTAGGGGAGGATCCTTCCCTGCCTCTGCCAGCTTCTGGTGGTTGCTAGCCATCCTCGGTGTTCCCTGGCTTGTAGACGCATCACTACAGTCCGTCTCCATCACCACGTGGCGTTCTCCTGTCGTGTATCCGTATCTCTTTTCTTAGAATTATTTATTTATTTATTGGCCGCACCGCGGGTCCTGTGGGATTTTAGTTCCCCAGCCAGGGACAGAACCCGGGCCCTTGGTGGTGAGAGCACGGAGTCCTAACCACTGGACTGCCAGGAATTCCCTAAATTTATAACCCAGTCATATTGGGTTAAGGTCCCACCCTACAGTATGATGTCATCTTAACTGAATACATCAGTAACAACCCTCTTTCCAAATAAAGTCACATTCTGAGGTACTGGTGGTTAGGACCTCAACGTATCTTTTTTTGGGGGACACAATTCACCTTGTAACACTCTCCCTCCCTTATAGACTGTCTCTTGTCACCTCTCCCTGGACTGTACAGGGGCCCAGTTAAATGCATCCACTTTCCCTTTTTCTTTTTTTTTTATGCTCCCGCACCTGAGCCTCAATCTATACTTTGTTAACGTAAAAAAATATTAATAAACATCTACCCTGGGGCTTCCCTGGTGGCGCAGTGGTTGAGAGTCCGCCTGCCGATGCAGGGGACACGGGTTCGTGCCCCGGTCTGGGAAGATCCCACATGCCGCGGAGCGGCTGGGCCCGTGAGCCATGGCCGCTGAGCGTGCGCGTCCGGAGCCTGTGCTCCGCAACAGAAGAGGACACAACAGTGAGAGGCCTGCGTACCGCCAAAAAAAAAAAAACCATCTACCCTATCCTGAGCATTTTTGGAGATCCAGAAAAATTTAATATTATCATTTGGGAATGCATTGGGCTGCAAGTATCAAAATACCTTAGCTGCAGTGGCTTAAACAAAAAGGTTGCTTTTTCCTCACCAAACAATCTGGATTTTGGTGCCTGGTGCTGTTGGAAACCAGCAGCTAGACGGCATCAAGGCCAGCATCATGGTCACCTAGATATCCCTCTATATCAGTTGTGTGATCCTCACCCCAGCCAGTTGCTGTTTTTATCCCCATTTTATAGATAAAGCAACTGAGGCTCAAATAACATGCTCACCCTTCCCTGAACCCCCCAGCCAACTTCTGCTTGGGTCTCATTGGCCAGAAATGTGTCATTCAGCCACACTTCTGGCCAGTGAGAAGCAAGGGAGGCTAGGTAGCAAGTACAGGGCAAGGCAGATAGTCAATCAACTAGCGAATGCTCCGTTAGCAAAGGAAGAAAGCAAGAGTGTTGGAGGTAATAAGATGTGTCTCCCACAATTCTCCCTGCCTCTAGATCTAGATCAATTATATTGCATACCCTCTAAGTACTAGGCATTATGTCGTAGACTCACTGTGAATTATTGCTAAAAATAATAACAGTAGCACTTATTTCATGGAATCCTAAACATCTGTGAAGTACATGCTATTATCATCCCATTTTATAGATGAGAAAACTGAGGCTCGGACAGGTCCAGTAGAACCTCATTTACTCATTCATTTTACAAACAGTTATTGAGCATCTATTATGTACCAGGCCATTTGGGCAATGAGAATACAGCAGTGAATAAAACAAATACTGCCCCCTGAAGTATTAGCCCTCAGAAGGGCTTACATTCTAGTCAGGGGTGAGGATGAGAAGGAAGGAGAGAAGGTACCCAGAAATAATAGAAACAATATTACTTTGGGAATAACACCTAGTGTGGGCCAGGCACTTTTCTGAAGGTTTTCCATTTACCAAGTTTGTTATCCATCCCAACAGCTGTATGAGGCGGGTTTTATTACTATCCCCATTATATAAATGAGGGAACTGAGGCTCAGAGAAGTTAAATAACATGCCTAAGGTCACACAGCCAGTAACTGTGAAGCCAGGATTTGAACCAAGGCCCTTGGGTTCCAGAGCCTAAGCTAAGTAATATGTCAGGTGGCGATAAAACAGGTGATGGTAAACAACTCGGTGATGGCTAAGTGGCTAGGGAAGGTCATTCTGAGGAGGTGACATACTAGCAGAGATGTGACTAAAGGGAGGAGGGAGCTGTGGGGATGGATATCTAGAAGGAACAGCCAGTGGAAGCCCAGAGGTAGGAGCATGCTGGGTGTGTTTGGGGTTCAGTGAGGGGCTGGTGTGGCTGCAGCAACAGGCCTAGGGATTCTTGTACCCACTTGGCACGTATGACCTTTCAGCATCATAAAAGTCTCATGACATAGATTTCTGTAACTATCCTCACTTGACAGATGGGGAAACTGAGGCTCTGAGCAGTTAACCAATCTGCCCTGGGAGACATACGGCTAGAAAGAGGTGAGGCCTGGATCTGAACCCAGGCAGCTTGACTCCATTGCCCAACCCCATGGGAAACAGTAGGGAGCAAGTGCCAGCAGGCTGGGAGGGCTGCCTGGAGGAGGCGGATGTCACCAGGACCTAGAGGGATTGGAGCAGCAGGGAGTGCGGAAGGGAGGGTCCTGTACGAAGACCCTCATGGAACATGGCACCTGAACCCATCCCTGGGGGCAGTTCTTCAAGGATGGATTTCCACGCACAGCCCTGACTCGGGTTCCCCCAGACAGGCTCTGCCTAAAGAAAAGGCAGCTGCAAGAGCTTCATTAGTGCCTCGGAAGTCCCAGGAGCACGGGGAGGGGGGGTGGGGGAGAGGGGGGATGAAAAGGGCTGGAGAAGGGAGCCATCCTAATTTTGGCACACCTGGCAGGGGGCACAGGGACACTTAAAAGGAAGGACCTGGGGCCGGCTGGGCAGGCCCCATCATTGTTCCAGCTGGATCTGCCGTCTGGGCTTCAAATGCAAAACCAGAGTAAAGTGGGGTGGTGGCGCCAGTGGCCTCTGCTCCTCCTTTAATAGACCAAAGGACCCTGGCGGCTTAGCTCTTTTTCCTAATTTAAAGATATTTTCAGGCGTTTGAGAGCTCCCCTACGGTGAAGCAGGAAGGTTGGAATGGGGGGAGGGGGCGATGAAACTCTCATCGTGCTTGCCAGGGAGGATGGGGAGTAGGCCAGGAGGAGGGGGCACTGAGGGTGGGATCCTTGGGGGGTAAGGAGATCTATAGTGTTCTTGGCTCTCTTCTGCCTCAGTTTCCCCTCTCTGGAACCTCGGCATGCCTCTCCAGAAGGTAGGACATTTGTAGATGTACCCAAACATCCTGCTAAGGAAAGGGGGGCTCTTTGGGGTCAACCCTGGAGGCCCTGAGTTGGGGGACACTGGGGATATTGCCCCATGCCAGCCCCTGGGCAGGGCAGGGTGCCCAGAGAGAGACGGATGGAGTAGGTTTGTTCCCTCTCAGTTTGGCACCCCTGGTGCCAGGACAGGAAGGAGGGTAGGGAGCCAGGCCAATGGGGTGCAGCCACCTCCACGGGGGAGCTCCTTGGCTCGTGTCCACGGGGGTGGCGTGTGGCGGGGTGGGGGGGTGGGGGGGTATGTGCACCGGAACCAGGAAAGAGCCCGAGAGGGGCGGGGCTGGAGGGCGGGGTGGAGCCCAGCAACAACTTGTGGGTGGGGGTGGGGTGTCTCTTCCCTCCTGTCCAGGCTCCCCTGACTGCCTTTTTCTCCCATTTTCCTTCTCTCTGTTCTTCCCTCGCCCCTCCCACTCCAGCCCGCCTCCCTTCCTGGGCCCCCAGTCCTCCCTCTACGCCCTATCCCTGGCTTGCTCTCCTGCCTCCCTAGGTGCCACCTCGTTGGGCTCCCTTTCTCTTGCCTCCTCCGGGTTCCCAGCCATCACCCGCCCCCAGCCCGCCCTCCTCCCTCTGACTGGCTCCCACCTCCCCTTAGTTCTCCCAGCCTCCCGGCCCCCTCTTCCCTCCCTCTTTCTCTCTCTCCCCTTCCTTCCTTCACCCCAGCCTCTCTTCCCACATTCCCCAGCCGGAGAGAGGGCCGCACTTCCCCTCCCCGGGCCGACTGGCTCGGCTTCGCGCCCGCCGCTGGGGCCGCCGCCATCTTGCAGGCTGCCGGGGAGGGAGCCGCGAGCGTGCAATGGAAACAATACATCTTTTATGAAGCGCTCCCCCCCACCCCCCGCCTGGAAATCTTACATTAGCGAGGCATTGATTTCCCCCGGCATAGCGGGGCCTCGCGCGCTCCCCCACCCAGGGGCTCGAGGGCCGGGAGGGACTTGCAGAGCGGAGGGGGTCATCCCGGGGGTGGCGGGTAGTCATCGCTCTGGACCTAGAGCCCTGCAGTTGGGACCCTCCCACCCCCACCCCCAAAGCCCGGGGCTCTGAGGGGCAGCCCCCGCAGGTGGGCTCGCTCGGTCATGGGGGACGCCAGGGACCTGGCAGCGGGCCTCGGGCTTTGGTTCCCAGAAGAAGGGGCTCCTGGGCTTCTAGTAATTCCTGGACTGAGGGAGCCCAACAGAGCCCCTCATCGACCTTGGCATTGGCCAGAAAGGGCTCAGAAGACCCTCGGTTGTCCCTGGAGCCCGCTCTCTGCGGCCAAGCCAACCAAGTCGTCTGGGACACATGCCCGCCTCGTAGAACCCGCCGTGGCTCCTCCTCCCCTCCCGGCCCTGTTTCCTTCCCCTGTTCTCTTTCATCTTGCCACCTCCCTCCCATCCTTTCCAGTTCCCGCCTACCTCCACCTCTCTCTTGCACTCCCGGTGCCCCCCTGCTGATTGCTTCCCCCCACCCCTTCCCTGCTTGCTAATGGCTCGGTGGCTGGCGGCTCCGCGGCTGCTTCCGGGGGAGTTGAGTTTGCAGCCAGAGGAGATGCTGGAGCTATTGGGGGTGGGGGAATTATGCACATAAATCTGGGATAATGAAGGTGGTGCAGCCTCAGATCCTAAGCCCACCCCCACCCGCCATCCCTTCCTACTTAAGGACCAGCCAGGGCTTCCAGGCTCTCCTGAGGTCCCATGGCCCCCTGTCATCTCTCTGAATGGGCTACACTACACTGGGTATACGGGGTCCAGGCTAGTTCGGGACACCTCTGATATGTCTCCCCACTGGGTCTCAGTTCAATTTGCAGCTTGTCACTTGCCAGCCCTGCAGTCCAGGGGCAAGCAGGGACCAACATAAGGACAGGTGGATTTTCTGGGTCTGAGGACCCCTCCTCCTAGTACCCCACCAGCACCCCGGATCCCCACCTCTCTAGGTGACATGAGGTCACACTGCCCACAACCTGACATCTTTCATATAATTGAAAAGTCAGACTTGGATTTTCTTGCCCATTCCCCATTTCTGAGCTGTGTGATCTTGGGCAAGTCACTTAACCTCTCAGATTCTGTTCCCTCTAAGTTGAGGACGATAACAACCATCTTCAAATAGAAACTGACTTCACCCACTTCTTCCCACTTCTGTGGCCCCCACCCTGGTCCTGCCCCCATCAGGATTACTTGGATTATCGTGGTTACCTCTGCCTTGGACTCCCTTCTTCTGCCTTCACCCCATCAGGACTGAGTATTCAGGACGCTGCAGTCCATTCCCATGACTCTTAGATTCAATCCAAATCCCTCACTCAGCCTTTTCTGGATCCCTCTCCCATTGCTTACTCCACTGAGCCTTTGCACCAGCTGTTCCCCCGCTCTGGGAACACCCTTCCCCCTAGATCTCACATGGCTGGTTCCGCCTCCTTCTTCAAGCCCCAGCCATGTGTCACGTCCATGGGATCTTCCCCACCACCTCCAGTTGCTCTCCATCCACCACTTTTCCAGCACTCTCCACCCTCTGGTATTGCCTTGTTTTTGTGTTTTCGTGTTTACAGTCTGCCTTACCACTTCCCACTGGAACACAATCTCTTTTTAGACCCTGACTCTGGTTCTCAGTGTGTCCCACAATATCTGGCATCTACTAGATTTTCAAATATGTGTTGAATAAGTGAGTTAAATAAATAAGAATGTTGTGACTGTGTAAGGGTAAGACAGATGTAAAGTCCTTGACATGTCTCAGGTATTCAATAAACCAGAGCACCTGCCTTCTTCATGAGGATGGAACCAGAAAAGGATAATCTGTGGCTATTTGCTCTTGTGGTCACTCCCAGCCCAAAACCTGGGGAGAATATTTGGAGTAGGACATATTCCCCCAGAAGGAAGATATCTGCCATAGGTATATCTGACAAAGGACTCATATCCAGAATATATAAAGAGCACATACAAATCAATAAGAAAAAGAAAAACAAATTGATAAAATGATAGAAGACTGGGACAGTTATCAAAATGGTCAATAAACACATGGAAAAATGCTCAGTGTCATCAGTCGTCACAGAAATGTAAATAAAGCCACAAGGAAATATCACATTCACCAGAATGGCTAAAATGAAAGACTGCTGATACTAAGTGTTGGCAGGATGTGGAGCAACTGGAACTTTTATACACTGCTGGTGGGAATGTAAAATGATACAGTGACTTTGGAAAACTGGCAGTATTTCCTAAAACTACACATACACCTGCAAACAATTCAAACATCCATCAACAGTGGAGTAAATAAACAAATTGTGAGTAATCTCTACAATGGAATACTACACAACAAAGAAAAAGATCAGTCTAATAATACTTGCAACAGCAAAAATGATTCCTACAGGTTTAATGTAACATGAAAGACACCAGACAAAGAAGAGGACACATGGTATGGCTCCATTTATATGAAGTTCAAGGACAGGCAAAACTAATCTGTGATGACAGAGTCAGACTGGGGAATATTGACTTCCAGGAAAGGGCATGAGGGAACTTTCTGGAAGGATGAACCTGACCTGGGTGGCAGATACACAGGTATATACATGTGTAAGTTTCACTGAGCTGAAACTTAAAATCTGAGCACTTTACCTATGCAAATTATACCTCATTCAAAGGGGGTGGGGGGAAGGAAAACAGAGAAGAAAAACGTCCTCTAGAGCTATATGTGACCCATATGCTGGGTGAATCCTGACACTTCCCTCCTCAGACATTTCGCAACCGTCTTCTAGTGTGGACAAAAGTTGGAAAATTTAAGCAGTGGCCCCAGATACAGGAGGGAGGTCTAAGCGGGGGGGAGCGCCCCTCCTCCATGTCCTGGGACTTGGACCTCTCGTCTCTACTGGCTCTGGGGAATGGGTGGTCCAGTCTGAATGCAAAAGGATGCTCTTGAGGTCTCTTTTCTACCCCTCAACCTCTTCCAGCCCAAGCTGTAGGTCCAGGCAATTCCTGTACCAGAAACTGCTATTGAATCTGGTTGCTGTGGCAACGGGGCCCGAGAGGCCCCAGGAACCCACTGCTTTGCCTTGTTGCGTGGGGAGCTTTTCCCCCTTAAAAGTGAAATGGGAGTGTGGAGAGAGGGAACCCCCTTCTTCTGATCTTGAAAATGATGCTTCTCCCATAAGCTTTGCCACAAACCTCTCCCTGATTTGGAGAGGAAAGTCTGAGTGGAACACAGACAACGGTTAAGAAAGGAGAGGGAGGCATACACCTCTCCCTGGGTTATACCAGCCCCCTGCTAGGTCCCAGAAAAGCCCGAGAAAATATAGTCTTTCTCCAGCTCTGACTTTTCCCGTTTTTTCACTCATTTTTTCCCCGGGAGGTGTGGGGTGGCGGGTAGAAAGAGCACTGCATTTGGAGTCAGAAGGAAGGTCAAGGGTCCAGCAGCCTCACTGTGTGGCCTCAGCTCATTCCTTAACCTTTCTGTTTCCTCTTTCACAAAACCGAATCTATAATTCCTACTTTATAGCGTTATTGTGAGGACTTAAATGGATTAACACACGAAAAGCGATTAAACAACTTCTAGCACACAACTGTCACTCAATACATCTATTACTGTTTTTATGTTCCAGGTCCTGGGACAATCACTTTTACGTGTAATGATGTATGTAACCGTCACGGCAGCTTTGTGGGAGAGCCATGATCATACCCATTTCATGGATTAGGGAACTGATGTTTGAGCTCCCTTGAAGATGAGGGCATTCTCCAGACTCCCAGTAATCCTGGACCCTTGAACCACCCAATCCTTCAGCTGTAAAATGGGCCCGTGGCTCCCCAGTGAAGGTACAGAGAAGGGCTGCCTGCCCTCTGCCTGTATACATTAAGAGAGTCACAGCTGCTTCAGGACATATGTCCCCAAAAGTCACAATGGCTTTCTGATCCTGTCCCTCCCTCTTTTACAATCCATGGGGGAGGCGGAGTTGGATAAGGTAGTTTCCGTGTGGCCTTCAAGACCCACTTTCACCCTCCTCCATCCGGCTTGGGGTGCTGGGGTGCGTCAGGGGCTCCCTGGTCCTCTGGCTTCAAGTGGGTTCAGCCACGAGGAGGCACTGGTAGGCGATGGAGTACGGGAGGGGAGTGGAGCCAGCTCTGAGCCTGTCCTGCAAACTGGTCACTCCCCTGACCAGAACCACTGCTCCCAGGGGTGGTGATGGCTCCCCAACCTCACAGGGCCCCAGGTCGCATGGATGAGCTTTTCCTACAGCTTCCTTAATCTTTATAACAGACCTCAAGCCATGTACCTTAACTTCAGAGTTTGCTTTCCATGGGGACCCTAACCAAAAAGACCTCTTCCTCTTGAGCTTTCCTCTTACCTATATTTAGGGAGACTTTTTAAATATTTAGCTTTTTTTTTTTAAAGTTCCACTGTAATTTTATTTTTTAACTTTATTTTATTTAAAAAAAATATTTATTTATTTATGTGTTTGCGCCGGGTCTTAGTTGCGGCAGGTGGGCTCCTTAGTTGAGGCTTGCTGGCTCCTTAGTTGTGGTGTGCAAACTCTTAGTTGCAGCATGCATGTGGGATCCAGTTCCCTGACCAGGGAGTGAACCCGGGCCCCTGGTGTTGGGAGCACGGGGTCCTAACTACTGAGCCACCAGGGAAGCCCCTTTCTTTTTTTCTTATTACAGGCAGGAAGCACACTCAGTGTGTACCAGAAGACAATAAGTTTTGCCCACATTTACGGCCTTGAGGAAATCACTGTTGATCTTTAGGCGTTTATCCTTCTAATCTTTCTCAGGACAGGACTTTGGGTCAGACAGAGCCGGGCCTGAGTCCCAGCCTGATCACTACATGCTGTGAGATCTTGGGCAAGTTTCTTAATTTCTCTGAGCTTCCATTTCCTCCTGTATATATGGGGTTATCATAGTACACGCATCATTGGATTGCTGGGAGTTACAAATGCCCAGGAGTTGATCGTTGTTAGCTCTAATTACATATAGCAATGTTATAGGTAGTTTTTCAAATACCCATTCAGGCTTTCTATAGATAACAGGATCTCAGCCCTCCTTTTTGTGGCGGAAACAAGTTCTGGTCTCGTTCTGTAGTTCTCAAACCTCACAAGTTTGTTGCTAGGCTGCCATGCTTTTTGAGATCTTACGTAGTTTTTTTTTATAGTTTTTCCATTGGTCTCCTCAAAAGTTCAAGCTAATGTTCAAGCCTTTTGAGCACAGGCACCATGCTAGATACTTGACAAACATAATTTTCTGTAACCCTCATAATAACCCATCTTACAGAAGGAGGAATCCAGGCACAGCTAGTGAGTGGTAGAGGCAGGATTCCTCCCATCTCTTGCTTTCATCACCGTCGGTCTGTCCACCTTGAGTAGCTTCCTACGCTCATTTAACATAACCAATTCTTACAGTAGTTACTATTGTATCTAAATTATGAGTAAATAGGCTATAAGTCAGGGCCACAACCATCAGTTCAATTCAACTCCACAAAAATATATTGACCACATGCCAGACCCTATGATTCTCAAGAAAAGACTAATGGGATCCCCATCTTCTTCGAGCTTATAGACCTTCTTGGTCATGTGCTTTGGTTGACGCGTGGACTTGGTGGCATGTGCTTCGTTGCAGAGATACTTTTTCCTTGCATTTAGATGCTCAGTTGAGTTCCAGATGGTTAGAGGTGCCAGTAAAAGGACTGGGGTCAGTATGGTGGTGTTATTGGTGTTACCTTGTCTAGGAGTCTGGGCAGGTCAGGGGGTGGGGAGAAAGCAAAAGAAACTGTCGTCCAGAAGGGTGGGGGCCCAAGCTTTGTCCCCCAAAGGCCTGGATTTGAATCCCAGATTCGTCATTTACTTGTGATGTGACCTTGGACAAGCTTCTTCACTTTTCTGTGCCTCAGTTTCTCCATCTGAAAAGTAGACCCCATGCTAGTGACTGTCTCCCAGAATTGGCATCAGAGCTGAGAAGCTAACTGAAGCTTTTGACAGCCAGCGGCACACAGCAAGCGCTCAGTGAAGGATAGCAGCGACTATTCCAGTGATCCCTCCAGACTCCCTGGGGGAGTGGCTGGATGGGGGAGGGGCTGGATGGAGGACCCAGATTCTGAACGCACAGGGCTGGTGTGGAGGAGTAAAGAGGGAGCTAGGACTCCAGCCCCAGCTTCGGGGGGCACTGCTGAGGACGGGGTGGCGGCGGGGGCGGGGGGCGTGCTCTGGCCCAACCCCTGCAAGCTTGTTAATCACCTCTCAGGGTCACGGATCTTCATCCAGCCCTCTGTATACTGTTCTCATCTAATCTCTCAGCAGGCGGGCGGGTCTCTAAATCCTCCTTTACTCTCCTTTCCTGCCCTTTCTGGGCAGGGAGGCCCCAGGCAGGGTTTAGCTCGCAGGAATGAAGGCTGGGAACCTGGTATGCTTTGCGGGGGTGGGCTCCTCGCTTCCCCTGTAACACAAGAGGGGCAGTGTGTTGTGTACCCCGGGACATCCCCCTGAGAAGGGCAGGCTGGCACTTCTTCCTCTCTGCCGGCCAGCATGCCAGGACACTGCCCATTTCTCTCCCCCGTCTGGAAATCCACCAATGGATTTGGCTACAAAACCCGGGTAAATGGCCCCTCCTGGCCAGGCCAGCCGTGGCCTCCCACCATCCCCATCGGGGCTGGATGAGGATTTGGGAGCTGGCAAGCTGCACCGCTGCACTGCTTTGCAGGCTGCCTCGCCTGGGGCCTGGCTGGGCTCTGCTGGTATAATTAGGCTTGTCCGAGGCGGGCACCTGGGCTTTCACTGGAGTTGCCAGTGCTTTTCAGGCCCTTGGGCGATGCTGATCATTCAGGGGGCTCCCTGGGTGCCTGGAAGGCCTCAGCTCCCACCTTGGAAGAGAGCTCCAGTTGGGTGATAGGAAAACCAGGAGCTCTGCAGGGCTGCCTGCTCTCGTGGGCTGAGTCGAGGGGGAAGTTTGCTTGTGGGAGGCTGGTGGGACGTGCGGTGAGCTAGTCGGGGGCACAAGGGCAGCCTCAGAGAGGCAGCCTGGTGACGTTTTTACAAGCTCTGAAAACAGAGCAGCCTGGATTTGGATTCTGCCTCCATCACTTTCTGCTGGGAGACCCTGAGCAGGTGACCATCGCTCAGGGTCTGTTTCCTCACCTGTTATTTGTCGCCTCCTCTGTTTGGGTCGACACCTGCGTGAGTGAAAGGGCCTGGTTCCGAGTTAGTCAGGAGAGAAGGATATCAGGGGACTTCCCTGGTGGTCCAATGGTTAAGAATCCACCTTCCAATGCAGGGGACATGCGTTCAATCCCTGGTCGGGGAACCAAGATCCCACATGCCACGGGGCAGCTAAGCCCCTGCACTCTAGAGCCCGTATGCCGCAACGAAGATCCCTGTGCCACAAATAAGACCCGATGCAGGGCTTCCCTGGTGGTGCAGTGGTTAAGAATCCACCTGCCAATGCAGGGGACAAGGGTTCGAGCCCTGGTCTGGGAAGATCCCACATGCCGTGGAGCAACTAAGCCCATGCACCACAACTACTGAGCCTGAGCTCTAGAGCTCGCGAGCCACAACTACTGAGCCCACGTGCCACAACTACTGAAGCCCGCGTGCCTAGAGTCCGTGCTCTGCAACAAGAGAAGCCATGGCAGTGAGAAGCCCGCGCACTGCAACGAAGAGTAGCCCCCGCTCTCTGCAACTAGAGAAAGCCTGCACCCAGCAACGAAGACCCAACGCAGCCAAAAATAAATAAATAAATAAATAAAATAAATGTATTTAAAAAAAAAAGAGAGAGAGAAAAGGATATCAACCGGCAGATACCTGAAGGACAATGAGGGGTATGGCGGGCTCCTACCTCCTGGAGGGCTGCAGGCTGGAGCCGACATGAGCATTTGCACTTGCCCTTGCCCAGGTGGCATGGTTGGTGTCGGGGGTAAGGTGGGTCTCTGTAGGGGTGGGGGGTTGCCTGTTGGCCCAGGGGGTGGAGAGTCTGGGGAGGCTCCAGTTCACATTTCCCACCCTGGAATACATGATGTAGCTCTGCGGTTTTGTCCGAGTTCAGGGTCCGGCACGAGTGTGCCCTGACCTGGACCTCAGTGGTTGGACTTCCCTGGCACACAGCTGGCGCACACCTGGAGCACACCTTCCAGGCTTCCAGCCACTGGTCCATCTCGGTCCGGCTCAACCAGCGTCAGAGAGACATCAGACACCTGAGTGGGATCACTTTTGCCGATGAAACGCAGAATTGAGAACATGTAAAGAGTGCTCACTTCATGCCAGACACTGACCTAAGCACCTTGCGCTCATTAACTCACAACAACCACCAGCGCTGTTGGCCGAGAATTGTGCTTCCTGACCACCTCGTGGGTGAGGTCGTGTGACTAGTTCTAACCAACGAGCTACAGTGAAACTGACACGCAACATTCCCTCTAGAGCATCTAACTGCCTGTGCGTGAACTTCCAAAGCTCTTAGTATTTCCTTCCGGTGTGACAGCCAACCACGTTCCAGAGTGTTTCAGAACGTGAATGCTCCACTAGTGGCTGTGATGAGCAAAGCCTCCCCCCTAACGACCCAAAACAGACACGAAACATGAGTGAGAAATAAAGTTTGTGATTTTTCAGCCACTGAGAGGTTGGGTTTCTTTGTTTTTGCAGCCTAGCCTAGTTTCTACTAACCGTTCGAAATTACATCCCCATTTTACAGATGAGAAAACTGAGACACAGGTTAAGTCACTTGCCCTCAGTCACCCAGCTAGTAAGTGTAGTTTTCAGAGATAGCGTCTAGGCAGTCTGACTCCAGAGACTCTGCTCTTACTTCTAAACTGTCCCTCTGGGTGAGACGGAGTCATTCTGGGGGCCTGGAATGTATGGAAACTTCATAAACCGCGGTGGATCCTGGGTGGGGTTAGTTTCTCCTACCCTGTTTCCTCTGATTGTTTGGGGCTTTTCATTCCTTTCTCTCTTGAGCACTGGCTCTCCTAGAAGGTTTCCATTTATCACATCCTCTGGGGGAGACACAGGAGGCTGGATGAGAGGACCAGGGAAATTTCTCCTCCCCCAATCCTCACTTAGAAACTTTAATTCATTCGGCTTAGCCTCGACCTTCTGAGGGACCAATCCTCGCAGACGTCCACCCCATTCCCCAGCTCCTCCTACACCCTCATTGTGGTAGCCCCAACCCTTCATCCACTGCTGCCTGTAAGAGCTGGCAGTCAGATATTACAAGGGAGAAAAATTCCGAGGCTAGAGAGCAGAGCTCTGAGCTGAGGTTTCAGAAATGTCTTTTCACCCCTTCACCCCAGCCGGCTTCCTTTCCTCTTCCAGGGTCTCTGAGGTCCCCCTGCAGTCCCCAGAGAACCAGAACCATGCCCTCCACCTGCCCTTGGATATTGCCAGGGAAAACTAGCCAAGCAGGGCTCAGGGCACCTTCACGCAAACCTCAGCAACTCCTGTCCCGACCAGTTAACTCGATACTTACTCTACATTAAGTACCAATTGGGCCAATTTTCTGCTGTAATTAAAACCTCTGTAGATGTGTTCCCTGCTCATCAGTGATGAGTTTATTAACCTCCAGCTCTGAAGGAATGTGGGGCAGTGAGGAGAGAAAGACAGAATATGGCTTGCTCTGGAACTGGGAGAGTGGATGCTGGGAGAGGCTAGGTTTGGAACTGTCCTTTCTCCTTGTTTGGCTCCAGGCAGGGGGCAGGCAACTGTGTTTACAAAAGTGTCGGCATCTCTGTGCTTGCTGTTTCTGCAGTGGAGACTCAGAAATATCTGTCCCATCACACTGACCTGCTGCAAACCTGGGCCTGCCATATAACTGATAGTCTTTTGAAAGTCACATTTTCTTGATTACTGACAAGCAGTGTGTCTGGAACCCGGAAACACAGCCCCTTCTAGCTCAGCAATCTGGGCTTGTTTGTTATGTAGCATAACCTAGGCTGTCCTGACTACTACATATTATATCCCCACTTATAGATGGTGAAACTGAGGTCCAGTTTGCTCACTAATCTAGGAGAAACCAAGGTAGTTCTTGCCGAGGGAGCCCAGATCCTGGAGACAGACCTTCAAGGTTGATAAAGGAAGCAGGCCAGGCTAGTCCCCACAACTGCCCAAAGTGAGAAGTTCATGGCTGCCAATCATAGGGCCTGGAAACTCAATGCCTAGTATACCCCTGGCAGCTCAAGCAATCAGCTCCTGTTCATCAGAGAACACCTGCACACTGGAGCATGATCCAGCCCCAAGAAGCCACTCTTTAACTTTTTATTTTTTTGCCGAGGCTTGCGGCTTGTGGGATCTTAGTTCCCCAACCAGGAATTGAACCCAGGCCATGGCAGTGAAAGCCCGGAATCCTAACCACTAGGCCACCAGGGAATTCCCTCTTTATTTTTTTTTAATTGGTAGATTTAATTTATTTATTTTTAATATTTATTTATTTGGTTGCACCAGGTCTTAGTTGCTGCAGGAGGGCTCATTAGTTGCCACATGCAAACTCTTAGTTGTGGCATACATTTGGGATCTAGTTCCCTGACCAGGGATCGAACCCGGGCCCCCTGTATTGGGATCATGGAGTCCTATCCACTGTGCCACCAGGGAAGTCCCTAAATTTTAGTTTTTAGAGCAGTTTTACATTTATAGAACAACCGTACAGATAGTGCAGACATTTCTATATCCCCCCACCCCCCACCAATTTCTCCTATTATTAACATCTTGCATTAGTTTGGTACATTTGTTACAACTGATGAACCAGTATTGACGCAGTATTTCTGACTGAAGTCCACACTTTACGCTAGGGTTTACTCTCAGTGTTGCATGTTCCATGGGTTTTGGCAACTGCACGATTTCACAGATCACCATTACAGTATCATACAGAACAGTCTCACTGCCCTGAAAATCCCCTGTGCTTCAGCTATTCCCCCCTACCCCCGCACCGCCCCGAACTCCTGGCAACAGTAGTTCTTTTTTTTTTTTTTTTTGGTATGTGGGCCTCTCACTGTTGTGGCCCCTCCCATTGCGGAGCACAGGCTCCGGACGCGCAGGCTCAGCGGCCATGGCTCACGGGCCCAGCCGCTCTGCGGCATGTGGGATCTTCCCGGACCGGGGCACGAACCCGTGTCCCCTGCATCGGCAGGCGGACTCCCAACCACTGCGCCACCAGGGAAGCCCAACAGTAGTTCTTTTGACTGCCTCTATTGCTTTGCCTTTTCCAGAATGTCATATAGTTGGAATCATAGTCTGTAGCCTTTTTGGACTGGCTTCTTTCACTTAGCAACATGCATTTAAGTTTCCTCCATGTCCTCTTGTAGCTCATTTCTTTTGACCATTGAATACTATTCCATTCTTTACTTCTTTCTTTATTTATTTATTGGCTGCATTGGGTCTTCGTTGCTGTGCGTGGGCTTTCTCTAGTTGGGGCGAGCGAGGGCTACTCTTTGTGGTGGTGGTGCATGGGCTTTTCATTGCGGTGGCTTCTCTTTGTTGCAGAGCACTGGCTCTAGCCACGTGGGCTCAGTAGTTGTGGCTCACGGGTTCCAGAGTGCAGGCTCAGTAGTTGTGGCACATGGGCTTAGTTTCTCTGCGGCAGGTGGGATCTTCCCGGACTGGGGCTTGAACCTGTGTCCCCTGCATTGGCAGGCAGATTCTTAACCACTGTGCCACCAGGGAAGTCCCCATTCTTTACTTTTAAACATCCGTTTTATCACCAGGGCTCTACATTGTCACCTAATGTGTGTTGCTTTGTAGGGAGGACTTCAAGAAACACCTGGGAAGGAATAACCTCACGAAATAAGAGGGCTGTCTTGGAAGTCTGGAGTGGGGTCCAGTCACCACCATGGCTCAGGATCACGTCCAATTTCTTGCACTGAATCCTTCTGGCCACCATCTCCACGTTTCACCTTTTTAGGTGTGCTGGAGTGTCTGCTAGCAACTCTGCACTTCTGCGAACTACGTGTCTGAAACGCCGTTGTCAGCGGGGCTTTAGGGAGGAGCCTACAATTAAGAGGCATTCATGCGAGATTTGTCAGGCAGAAGAAAAACAGGAGCCATCGTTGTTCCTGTCCATGGTGAGCAGCAACTCAGGCCTTGGCACATGGCAGTTGTGTGGTTTTTGCTGGCACCTTCTGGGTGTCTTCCTGCAAATCGCCTACTTTGATGTTGAGAGCTGGGAGTTGAGATTATCAGCAATGATTCTCCATAGTTCCTGTACGCTCTGCCCTCTTGGATGCTGGCGGGACTTTCTCCATCCCTACCAGGAGGTTTGCAGGCTGATTCCCAGCATTAATTCCCTTCCTGTTGAAATACCTAGAGTGGATTCTGTCTTCCTAGCCTGAGCCTACCCAATGCAATGGGATTATGGGAAGGATGGAATATCAGGCTACTGGTAAGGGAAGATCTCCAGCCTGGCCATATGGACATTCACCTGCTCTCGTCGCTTAGTTCCTGGCCCTTGTCTGGGGTCGCCTGTCCTCTGCCTGTAGCAGCCGTCACACCAATGCACAGAAAAGTCTTAGAGTTCCCCATCCCCACCTTTATAGCCTCCTTTATAGGGTCCTTATCTAACCAGTCACTAAATGTTGGGTCTGGGGCTCTCCATCTCTCTCCAGACCACCCCTCCATGCCCATGTGGTTAAGTCATCACTGCTCTTCTCCAAATATTTCTTGTTACCCCCATTCGGGCAGAATCACATTTCCTGGCCCCCTTGTAATTAAGTGGGGTCACGTGATGAGTTCTGGCCAATGAATTTTGAACAGAACTAGTGTGTCGTTTCTGGGTTGGATCATGTCATTACCGTCTCCCTTTCTCTTCTTTTATAAGTCATTGGATTTAGAGCCTGTCCAGATAATCCAAGATGATGACCTCATCTCGAATCCTTAATTACGTCTGCAAAGATCTTTTTTTTTTTTGGCTGTGCCACGCAGCATACCAGAAATCGAACCCATGCCCCTGCACTGGAAGCACAGAGTCCTAACCACTGGACCGCCAGGGAATTCCCTGCAAAGATCCTTTTTCGAAATATGGTCACATTCACAGGGTCCAGGTATTAGGACATGGACATATCTTTTGGGGGCCACCATTCAACATACTATTATTATCTCCATTTTACAGACAGAGCCCAAGCATCTTGCTGAATGTCACACAGCCTGCAAGAGGGGAGGGAAGTACGCAAACTCAGGCAGTCAGTTCGAAAACCTGGGCTCACAACCACCTTTCCTGTTAAAGAGAAAGCAGAACAAAACCCCTGCCCTAATGGACTTTCAATTCTGGTGGAGGAGGTAAAACAAATAAGCAGATAAGTGGATATGTAACATAGCGTCAGAGAGGGCTGTGAAGAGAAATCAGGCAGGGTAGAGAGCATGAGGAAAAGACTCTCTTTAGCTGGTGTGGTCAGGGAAGGCTTCCTGGAGGATGTGACAAGGGAGCAGAAACCCGAATGAAGCATCAGAGGGAGCCACACAGATATGTGGGTGGAGGGGCAATCCAGAGAGACAATAAAGCAATGAGCAAATCAGGAATGGGCCTTTTTCGGCCTTCTCTGTGCCCCCAGCACCACAGCAGCAGTGTCTGGCACCCAGACAGCAGTGGACAAATGTTTGTTGATTGAACAAATGAAAGTGTAAAGCCTTTTCCACAGACCCAAATATCATTTTTTAAACTACTAGAAAACATGATCTAGAGACAAAAGCTCTAGAGCAGCACTCGCTGTGCAACAGAACTTTCTGTGATGATGGAGATGGTCACTTTCTGGACTATCCACGAGTAGCCACCATACATGGCCACAGGCAGACGTTGAGCTCTTGAATCATGGCTGCTAGCATGACTGAGGGATTAGGTGTTTCATTTTGTTTAATTCAAATGAATTTAAGTATAAATAGCTACATGTAGCTAGTGGCTACCATACTGGACTCCAGTTCTAGACTGGAGGTTTGCAAACTAAGGCTCCCGGGCCAAATCCAGCAGGTTACTTGGTTTTGTAAATAAAGCTTTATTGGCATGCAAAGATGCCCATTCCTTTACATGTTGTCTATGGCACCATACAAGGGCAGAGCTGAGTCATTGCAACAGAGATTGTGTAGCCTGCAAAGCTGAAAATATTTACTCTGGTCCTTTACAGAAAAGGTTTCCCCACTCCTGTCCTAGACCCTCGTTTGGTCATTCCCATGATGAATACGTTAGCTCTATGATCTTGAGCAAAGGCTTCCTTCCTCTAAGCCTGAGTTTTCTTATCTGTAAAATGGGTGAGTTGTTCCTACCTATTGCACCAGCTTGATGAGCAATTAAAACTGAATGCTGGGCTTCCCTGGTGGCGCAGTGGTTGAGAATCTGCCTGCCAATGCAGGGGACACGGGTTCGAGCCCTGGTCTGGGAAGATCCCACATGCCGCGGAGCAACTGGGCCCGTGAGCCACAATTACTGAGCCTGCGCGTCTGGAGCCTGTGCTCCACAACGAGAGAGGCCGCGATAGTGCGAGGCCCACGCACCGCGATGAAGAGTGGCCCCTGCTTGCCACAAGTAGAGAAAGGCTGCGCACAGAAACGAAGACCCAACACAGCCATAAATAAATAATTATAAAAAAAAAAAAAAAGATCTTTGAAAAAAAAAAAAAACACTGAATGCTGGGCTTCCCTGGTGGCGCAGTGGTTGAGGGTCCGCCTGCTGATGCAGGGGACACGGGTTCGTGCCCCGGTCCGGGAGGATCCCACATGCCGCGGAGCGGCTGGGCCCATGAGCCATGGCCGCTGAGTCTGCGCGTCCGGAGCCTGTGCTCCGCAGTGGGAGAGGCCACAGTAGTGAGAGGCCCGCTTACCGCAAAACAAAAACAAAAACAAAAGCCAAAACAAACTGAATGCTGTGAGCAAAGGGGCTTTGCAAGAGATACAGCCCCTGTAGGTACCCAGGCTGAGGTTGTGGCATCCACCCCTCCTGGGGGCACCCATGCCTTTCTCAATGCTGCCCCTAATTTTCCTTTCCTCCTCTTCATTTTTTCCTCCCTCATCTCTTCCCAATCCCTCCCTCCTGAGCCTCTATCTTTCCTTCTGTTCTCGCTCCCCATCGTCTCTCTCACTCGCTCCTCCCCTGCTCTCCGCCACTTTCTTGCCCCAGATGCGGGGATGTGAGAAAGTTCTGGCAGAAATTGCAATCTCTTCTCCTCTCATGTGGCTCCTAGATAAGACAGTAAAAATCCGATTTTCAGCAATTTGCTTCATTTGTGAGCTCTCCCGCGTCTCCCCCTCCCGCACCCCGCCCCCACCCACCCACACCAGCTTAGCAAAATCGCCTGGGCAGGGGGGATATTTTTAACCACTTAGTAGTCAGGGGAGGTTCATAAAAAGTTTTGCAAGAAACTGGTCCTGGACTGTGCTGCTGCCCGTGTGCTTACTGTGTTAGTGGAGGGGAGTTCAAGGAAAGAGGAAGGGCAGGTTGAAAGGCAATAACCAGGCAAGAAGGGGCGCAGGGAGGGAACAGCGTTACCAGAATGAGAGAGAGAGAGAGAAAGAGAGAGATGTGGGGAGAGGGTCCGCCAGACGGGAGCTGTTGCTGCAGAGGAAGCCAGTCTGGGGACAAGGCTTCTTGTCTGGAAACAAAAGAGATACCAAAGCATCTTCCCCGGTAGTTTGGGAAGGAACATCTCCTTCCCTAAACCAGAGATGGTGGTGGTGGGGGAAACAATGAACATTTATTGAGCACCTATTATGTGCCTGGCACACGCTAGGTGCTTTATGTGTATTCCCTCACTGAATCACCGCAATACTCAATAAAGGAAGCAGTTTATTTTATGGGTATCAGTTAAGGCAAATGTTAGGCTGTTGTAACAACAAGGTCCCCCAGGGCAGGTACCCTTCACTGTCCAAACATCTGCTATTTGGAAAATGCAGTATTCATCACTGTCTGAACTTGCCATCCAGACTCTTGCCATCTGAACTCAGGAGCTGAGCGGATACGGATAGCAAGGGAAACATTATCATGGCTTAAAGGACACACAAGGTTATTTCTGACTCACATAGTAGCCATAGCTGGTGCATGGCTTGTATTCCAGAAAGCCAACCACTCTCCCTAGAGCTACAGGCTGTCTTCAAGGATAGCACAGATGGCAGGTGTCTTAGTGTGTTCGGGCTGCTGTAACAGAATCCCACGGACTGCGTGGCTTATAAACAACAGATATTTATTTATCCCAGTTCTGGAGGCTGGAAGTCCAAGATCAAGGTGCCGGCAGATCTGGTGTCTGGTGAGGGCTTCATAGATGGCTGTTTTCTCCCTGTATCCTCACTTGGTAGAAGAGGCCAGGAGCCGTCCGGGGTCTTTTTCATGAGGGCACTAATCCCATTCATGAGGGCTCCACTCTCAGGACTTCATCACCTTCCAAAGGCCCCACCTCCTAATACCATCACATTGAAGATTTGATTTCAACCTCTGAATTTGGGGGGACACACATATTCAGTCTATAGCAGCAGGCCTCCTAAATGTTTTGTCCCTGCATAACAAAGGCCATCAACTTCCCAGCCTGTCTTATCTGAATCCTCACCAGTTGCCCACTTGCTAAGGAAATGCCACGTATTTTAGATTCTATTACCAAATTCTGTGTTAGTTACAATATCATTTTGGTTGCTGGAACAGAAACCCAGCATTACATTGGCTCAAATAAGAGAAAACTTTAGTTAGCATACACTTAATAATCTAGGTGTAAGTAGTCAGGGCTGGAATGATTAGCAACATTGCGGTGGAGGCTCAGGCTCTTTTCGTCTTTTGTTCTACCATCCGTAA
The DNA here is from genome assembly GCF_963924675.1 of Phocoena phocoena. NCBI lineage: Eukaryota > Metazoa > Chordata > Mammalia > Artiodactyla > Phocoenidae > Phocoena > Phocoena phocoena. Next base: position 164,868,314 of record NC_089221.1, read on the forward strand.
GGTGGGCCAAAACGATTCCTCATCACATCCACCTTCCAGCCAGTGGGACGGGAAAGGTCAGGTGGAGGCTCTGCTCTTCCCCTTCAAGGGTGTTGCCCAGAAGGTGCACACATCACGGTTGCTCATGTGTCATTGGTTAGAATGTCACATGGCCATAGCTTCAAGGAAGGCTGGGAAATGTACTTTTTCTTGGATGGCGGTGCACCTAGCTTAAAAATGGACTTGTCCTATTAATACAAAAGACAAGGAAAGTGGGGGCCGAGGTATGGGGAGCGACTGCATAATGGGTGTGAAGTTTCCATTGAGAGTGATGAAAAAGTTCTGGAACTAGACAGTAGTGATGGTTGTACAACATTGTGAATGCACTGATACTTCATTTACTAAAATATTATGTTATTTTATCACAATGAAAAATAATTGCTTACCAAAGAAAAAGTAAGAAAAAAAGACAAGGAAAAGGAATATTAGGAAACAGTCTTTGCCCCAATCAGAAACCTGAGTGAAGAGAGAGAGCAAGCCCTGCAAATGCCAGCAAAAGCATATGCAAAGGCCCTGAGGCTGGCACCCACTTGGTGTGTTTGAGAAACATCAAGGGGGCTGGAGTAAAGTCAGGGAGGACAGTGGTAAGAGATGAGGGCAGGGAGGTGACAGGGGTTTGTAGGTCGTGGGGAGGAGCCCATATTTTCTTCAAAGAGTGATGAGAAGCCAATGGAAGGTTTTGAGCAAGGGAGTGACCAGGTCCAATTTAGGGTTTAAAATAACTGTTCAAGCTGCAAAACCTTAGGGTGCTCTTGGCCCCAAGTAGGCTGAAGTTCAGGTTTCCACAGTCCCAGGCTTCCTGGGTATAGATCAAGCCACTCCCATGATCCCCACCTGCCCTCCCTCATCTGTTCTCCCTTCCCCTCTGCAAGCTTTCTGCTTCTCCACTGGCTATAAGAAGCAGTGGGTAGGAGCTTGGGTTTGAATATCAGTTCCAGCACTCAATAGCTCTGTGATCCTGTGTTATGGACGGAATGTTCTTCCCCCATCATGCATATGTTAAAGTCTCAATCACCAATGTGACTGTATCTGGAGCCCAGGTCTCTATGGAGATAATTAAGGTGAAATGAGGTCATTAAGGGTGGAGGCCTGATAAAATAGGATCAGTGCCCTTTTAAGAAGAGACAGAAGAATGCTCTCTCTTCTCACCATGTGAGGATACAGCAAGAAGGTAGTCATCTACAAGCCAGGAAAAGAGCTCTCGCCAGGACCCAAATCAGCCAACAACTTGATCTTGGACTTCTAGCCTCCAGAACTATGAGAAATTTCTGTTGTTTAACTCATACAGCCTATGGTATTTTGTTATGGCAGCCCAAGCAGGCTAATGCACATTGTTTGAGTGACCTAACCTCTCCATACCTCAGTTTCCTCATCAGAAAGATGGGCTTATTAATAGACCATAGGGTATCTTTAGGATCCAAAAGGAAATAAAGGGCTTGAACAGTGTCTAGCACTTACAAAGCTCTCAACAGATGTCAAGTATTAGTCAGGACAGGCTGTGTGTTCCACCCACACTGTGGGTGTCCTGCCCATGTCCCCCTGACATTTGCTGTGCCAGTAATGCCAGCACCTGCAACCTTCTGCCTGAGGGATTTTTCTCAGGAGAAAGCATATGCAAGTAATGCCCTCAGAAGCAGTCTTGGCCAATGAAAGATGAGACTTGGAGGATAAATACACCAGCTCCAACACATCTCAGGTGGGACAACTCTGAGGTGCATTCTTGCAAAGTTTGAGTTCCCAACTTTTAGATTTTTACTCCCTGACAGGCAGGGTCGACACCCCTACTCAGCCTTGAAGAAGTTACAGAAGACAGACCATTGCCCTTCTGCTTCCCCTAAGAATATGGGAGTAAAATCTCTGAGGGGGCAATGAAACAGGAGGGAAGGGGGCAGGGCAAAACCTTTGAAAGAATGATATAGCCTGAGGACATGACATAAACGGATTAGAACCAAATGGGTCCGAGATGGTGGACAAGTCGACTTCCACTAGACCTTGAGCCTCAGCACACGCTCATTGTAACACGTCAGCAAGCTAAATGACACACCCACAGGCGCCACGACGGTTCTAAGGTGACCGTGAGGATCAAAAAGTGGGCGGTGGCCCAATTCCTGGAAATCCCCGCCCCTTCCGGAAATAGCTGGAATACTCCTCCCACTCATTAGCCTATGAAATTACCCACCAGTAATAAGAACTGAAACCCCATACCCTAGTGCCTTTCTCACCTTCTGAGATGGCCCACGCTTTGTCTGTGGAGTGTGTTTCTCTCTAAATAAATCCACGTCTTACCTATCCAAACAAACAAACAAAAAAAGAGTTCCCAACTCTAAAACTTCTACCACCAACTGCAAATATTGGGGTCCCCCAAACCACCCTCACTTCTACCACCAATAGCAAGTTTGTGGTTCCCAAGACTACCCTCAGTTTCAATAAGTCTCACTGAAAAGCTCTCATACTCATGGTAATGGTTTATTACAGGAAAAGAATACGGATTAAAATCAGTCAAGTGGGGGGGCAATTCACCAGCAGTCCAGGGATTAGGACTCCGTACTTTCATTGTTGAGGACCTGGGTTCAATCCCTGGTCAGGAAACTAAGATCCCACAAGCCACAAGTTTCAGCCTCAAATAAAATAAAATAAAATAAAATTAGACAAGGGAAGAGGTGCATGGGGCAGGATCCAGGAGACGCCAAGAGCAAGCATCCACTTGTTCCCATCTGGTGGAGTTGGGCATACAGTAATAACTTCTCCCAGCAGTGATGTGTGACAACACGCATGGTATACTACCAACCGAGGAAGCTCACTCCAACATTGATGTCCAGAGTTTTTGCTGGGTCTTGGTCACATAGATATGATTGACCACCCACGTGGTTGACCTCAGTCTCCAGCCCCTCCAGAGGTCGAGCTAATACTGGGTGGTCCAAGGCCCCCATCATAAATAACATTGTTACTATCTAGTGTGGCCCAAGGCACCAACCATAAATCACAGTGTTAGCGTGGGCTATCTGGCATCACCAAGGCCCCAGATAAACAAAGATACTCTCTCTTTTTTTTTTTTTAATGTCAGGCATATCTGTGGGTCTGTTTTGGGGTTCTCTATTCTGTTCATTAACCTGTCTATCCCCATACGGTTTTTTTTTTTTTTCCTTTGGTTGCGCCAGGTCTTAGTCTTGGCAGGTGGGCTCCTTAGTCGTGGCGTGCGAACTCTTAGTTGCAGCATGCATGTGGGATCTAGTTCCCTGACTAGGGATTGAACCCGCGTCCCCTGCACTGGAAGGTGGATTCTTAACCACCACACCACCAGGGAAGTCCCAAACAAAGATACTCTTTTTTTTTTTAATAACATCTTTATTGGAGTAAATTGCTTTACAATGTTGTGTTAGTTTTCAAACAAACATATTCTTATCAAGCAAGACATTCCTAGGGCTTAGAGGTCACCTACCAGGAGCCAAAGGTAAAGGCCAGACCTCTCTGTGAGTGAGGGTAATTCCTTATTGCACAGTTCCACACTCTCTCCCAGAATTCTCCAGTAGAATCGAGCCTAGTTTCCCACAGCAGTAATCTCAATAACATACTCATTCCCGGCTTCTTCATTTCCTCACTCTTCTTCCTGGAATCATTTTCCAAATATACTATTTTCACTTGAATCCTTGCTTCTAGGGGAACCACTGTTTCAGGCTGAATAGTGGCCCCCAGATATATGAGTTCCTGATCTCTGGGACCTGGGAATGTGACCTTCTGTGGCAAAAGAGGCTTTGCAGATGGAATTCAATTAAGGCTCTTGGAATGGGGAGATTATTCTGGATTATCTGGGCGGGCCCCCAATGCAGTCACAAGTATCCTTATAAGAGGGAAGCAGAGGGAGATGAGACCACGAAAACAGAAGAGGAGAAGGTGATGTGATAATGAAGCAGAGAGTTGACGAGCCTATGCGGCTGGCTTTGAAGATAGAGGAAGGCTCCATGAGTCAAGGAAGGAAAGGGACATGGCTCTAGAAGCTAGAAAAGGCCAGAAAACAGATTCTCCCCTAGAGCCTCCGGAAGGAGCAGGGTCCCGCTAACACCTTAGTTTCAGCCCAGTGAAACCAATCTCAGGGTTCTGACATCCAGAACTGTAAGAGAATAAATGTTTATCGTGTTAAGCCGTTAAGTCTGCAGTGATTTGTTACAGTCCCCACGGAATACTAATATGCCGACTGAGACACTAGGTTATGGGCTGTAACAAACAACCCCAACATCTCAGTGACTTAAAAGTTTATTTCTTGTTCACGCTACATAACAATTTGGGGTCACCTGGGGTCATCCTCATGGCAGGACCCAGGCTGATGAGGCAGCAACTATCAGGAATGTTCCTAGTCACTGCCTCAGAGAAAGAGAGCAAAGTATCTTGCATCGGCCATTAAATGCTCCAGCCTGGCAGTGACATCATCACTTCTGCTTGCAGCTGATTGGCCAGAATTCATCACATGGCTCCAGCCAATCACAGAGGACCAGGAAGTGTCACCCATCATGCGCTGAAAAGGTGGAGAGCTGGGAATATTTAGTGGTCAACATCAGTGACCCCCAGAGGTGGATATTACTAGAGTTAACAGGATGCTAAGGTGGTCATTTTCACTGAGTCCCCAAAATAAGTAGACGCAGAACAGTGGGAGGTGCCAGACCACAGTGAAGATTTCTAAAGTTGATGGATCACTATGGGTTTCACGACTCTCGCCTTGACGGATCTGAATGGTTTGGGGAAGGCAGGTTTGGAGAGGATTTTATGAGGATTTCTTCAGAGGGGACTGTGCTGTAAGCCTCGTGCTCTCCTCCTCAAGAGAAAGGGGGCCTCTATTTTAAATATAGCAGTGTGAGGGGACTTCCATGGTGGTCCAGTGGTTAAGACTCCACGCTCCCAATGCAGGGGGCCCAGGTTCGATCCCTGGTCAGGGAGCTAGATCCCACATGCATGCCGAAACTAAGAGTCCGCATGCCACAACTAAAAAAAAAAAAAGATCCTGCACACCGCAGATAAAATATCCCAAGTGCTGCAACGAAGATCCCGCATGCCACAAATAAGACCCCTGCACAACCAAATAAATAAATATAGCAGTGCGTAAGATAACCGACAAGGACCTACTGTATAGTACAGGGAACTCTGCCCAATATTCTGTGATAACGTAAATGGGAAAAGAAGTTGAAAAAGAATAGATACATGTATATGTATAGCTGAATCACTTTGCTGTACACCTGAAACGAACACAACACTGTTAATCAACTCTACGCCAATATAAAATAAAAATAAAAAGGAGAAAGGAGGCAGGCAAGGGTAGGAAGGACATCCAACCGGATGCCCTGGAGAATCTGCTGTGGGTCTCCTGGACTTTGGGGACCTCATGACCTGTGGAAGGCAGGAGAAAGGGCCTGGTGACTGCTCTGCTGGATCAAAATATGGGGTACTTTCAGTAGGGTTCCCTGTAGGAGGTGTTGGGACTCCAACTGCAAGTATATGACTGGTTTCAATGGGGAGAGAGCCAGAGCCTGAGCAGACAGCAAGTCCCAAGGGAATGGCAGGGGCCAGGTCAGATGGTTCCTTCAAAGTATATACAAGAGAAAGTCTCCACTCTGAACACCTGCTATAGGTTCTGAAAGGCAGTGTCATCTGACAGCAGAACCAGTTTAAGAAGAACCATCTGACCCATGGTTTCCCGGGGCTGTCATAACAAAGCACCACAAACCTCGAGGCTTAAAACGATAGGAATTCATCCTTTCACAGTGCTGGAGGCCAGAATGTGAAATCAAGGTGTCTGGCCAGGACATGCTTCCTCTGAAGGTTCTAGGGAAGAATCTTTCCTTGCCTCTTCCAGCTTTTAGTGACTCCGGGCTTTCGTCGGCTTGTGGCTGCGTCACTCCAATCTCCGCCTCCGTCTTCACATGGACTTCTCCGTGTGTGTCTATGTTTTCTTCTCTTTTGTCTCTTATAAGGATGCTTGTCAATGGATTTAAGCCCACCTGGATAATCCAGGATGATCTTAAGATTCTTAATTACGTCTGCAAAGACCCTTTTTTCAAATAAGCTCACAGTCAGAGGTTCTGGGGGTTAGGGCATGGGCACATCCTTTTGGGGACCACCATTCCACCCCCTACACTCCCCTTCCCTCCCCAAGCTCAGATCCTGGGTCTTGACAAAGACTCTCTCCTTGACCCAAATTTGCTCAGGCTCCTGTGGGTAATCTTTTTGGCGATGCCTCAACCTTGGGCTTCTCTGGATCCTTCCTTGTAGAATCTAGTTTTAGCAAGAAGCCAACTAAGTCAGGGGAGCCAGAATCCCCCCTACCCCTGATGTTTCCTCTTAGTAATTTTCCATCCACTGCCTCAACACCCTGTTCCTTGGCTGCAAATCCCCACATGCTCATCCTGCATTCAGAACTGAGCCCCCTTCTATACTTTTTATTTTAATGGTATTATTATTTTTTTTACAAATTTACTGATTGATTGATTTTTGGCTGTGTTGGGTCTTCGTTGCTCCGCGTGGGATTTCTCTAGTTGTGGTGAGCGGGGGCTACTCTTTGCTGCGGTGCATGGGCTTCTCATTGTGGTGGCTTCTCTTGTTGCGGAGCACGGGCTCTAGGAGCACAGGCTTCAGTAGTTGTAGCACGTGGGCTCAGTAGTTGTGGCATGCGGGCTCAGTAGCTGTGGCTCACAGGCTCCAGAGCGCAGGCTCAGTAGTTGTGGCGCACAGGCTTAGTTGCTCTGCGGCATGCGGGATCTTCCCGGAGCAGGGCTTGAACCCACGTCCCCTGCATTAGCAGGCAGATTCTTAACCACTGCGCCACCAGGGGAGCCCAGCCCACTTCTGTACTGAGGCCTCTTTTCCTCTATTGCAATAGTTGTTTTAATTTTTAATTTTATTATTTTTTAAAATAAATTTATTTATTTATTTTTGGCTGCATTGGGTCTTCGATGCTGCGTGCGGGCTTTCTCTAGTTGCGGCGAGCGGGGGCTACTCTTCGTTGCGGTGCGTGGGCTTCTCATTGCAGTGGCTTCTCTTGTTGCGGAGCACGGGCTCTAGGCGCAAGGGCTTCAGTAGTTGTGGAACACAGGCTCAGTTGTTGTGGCTCACGGGCTTAGCTGCTCCGCGGCATGTAGGATCTTCCCGGACCAGGGCTCAAACCCGTGTCCCCTGCGCTGGCAGGCGGATTCTTAACCACTGCGCCACCAGGGAAGTCCCATAGTTGTTTTAAAAAATAAAAATTTTCGTCACCGCTATAACGTGTGTCAGGCTCTGGTTTTCTTTAATAGTGTGAAAGCAAAGGAGGTACAGCGGAGGTGAGGATCGGCCAGCACCACTCCAGGGACCCCAGAACTTGGCCCTGGGAAGAGGGGAGAATATTTAAGTCTAAACCATGGTCTGGGCTTGGGTCCGGATGTTCTGAATCGTGCCCAAGCTACCTCGTGACCTAAGGTGACCACAGGAGCATCTGTTATCTGAGATGAGCTGGGGTGGGGGGGGGGGGAGTCAGGAGGGTGAGTTTATCCAATGGGAGCAGGGCAGGGGAGATGCCCCCCCAACAAAGCATGTTAGAGGGGCAGCAAGAAGCCAAAATGGAGTTGCATTTGATCCCACGACGTGAGTATGCCTGGTGAGTGTTGGCCCATTTCACCATAGAGTCCTCTTAACCTCTAGGATTCTTCTAGGTCTTTTGCTCTACGCCCCCCCCCATACTGACCCCTCTCCACCTGCCCTCCTGCCTTCCATGGGGTCCCTAAGTCCCCCTCCATGCTAGGACCCTAACTGCCTGCCCTCCGTTCACTCAACAAACACTTAGTGAGCACCTGCTCTGTGGCAGGGGCTGGAGTCGGGGTGAGTGGTGGAGAGGTGCTGAGGAGTATGGAGGGAATGGTGTTGATAAAGAACTTCCCCTGATGGAGCTGACATTTGGGTAGGGGAGAGAGACAAGAGACAAGACAAACAATGAGTAAATATCCTCGGGTATATCCCAGGCCGGTGAGTGCAGTGCAGAAAAACAAAGCCCTGATGGGGGTCAGTGGTGGTTGTAAATCTGCGGGGGGCGGGTAGTGTGTATCAGGGAAGACTGTCCTGGAGAGGGGACATGTGAGGGGACACCTGGAGTAGGTGAGGGAGAAAGCATGTGGATATCAGGGAGAGGATGATCCAGGCAGAGGGAACAGCCTGTGCAAAGGCCCTGAGGCAGGAATGTGCCTGGTGAGTTTGGAGAACAGCGAAGTGGCCCATGTGGCAGCAGGGAGGGAGTGAGGGGAGGAGGTGGAGGGAGATGAGGGCAGAGTGTGCAGGGCCTCGTGGCCTTAGTGAGAACCTGGGGTTTTGCTCTGAGTGAGGAGCTTGGTAGACAGAATAACGGCCCTGCCAAGATGTCCTAATCCCTGGGACCTGTGAATACGTTACCTCGCCTGGCAAAAGGGACTTTGCAGATGTAATTAAGGATCTTCAGATGGAGTTATCCTCATTGTGGGGTGGGCCCAATCTAACCACACAAGTCCTTAAATGTGGAACAAGGAGGCCGACAGATGGCCAAGAAACACATGAAAAGATGCTCAACATCACTAATATTAGAGAAATGCAAATCACAACTGCAATGAGGTGTCACCTCACACCGGTCAGAATGGCCATCATCAAAAAATCTACAAACAATAAATGCTGGAGAGGGTGTGGCGAAAAGGGAACCCTCTTGCACTGTTGGTGGGAATGTAAATTGATACAACCACTATGGAGAACGTTGTGGAGGTTCCTTAAAAAACTAAAAATAGAGCTACCGTATGACCCAGCAATCCCACTCCCAGGCATATATCCGGAGAAAACCATAGTTCAAAAGGATGCATGCACCCCAGTGTTCACTGCAGCACTATTTACAATAGCCAGGATATGGAAGCAACCTAAATGTCTATTGACAGAGGAATGGATAAAGAAGACGTGGTACATATATACGATGGAACATTACTCAGCCATAACAAGGAATGAAATAGTGCTATTTGCAGAGATGTGGATGGACCTAGAGATTGTCATACCGAGTGAAGTAAGTCAGAAAGAGAAAAACAAATATCGTAGAATATCGCTTATATGTGGAATCTAGAAAAATGGTAGAGATGAACTTATTTGCAAAGCAGAAATAGAGTCACAGATGTAGAGAACAAACTTATGGTTACCAAGGGGGGAAGGGGGGTGGGATGAATTGGGAGATTGGGACTGACATATATACACTACTATGTATAAAATGGGTAACTAATGAGAACCTGCTGTACAGCACAGGGAACTCTACTCAGTGCTCTGTGGTGACCTAAATGGGAAGGAAATCCAAAAAAGAGGGGATAATACAGCAAGAACCTAACACAACATTGTAAAGCAACTATACTCCAATAAAAATTAATTTTTTAAAAAAGGAGGCAAGAAAGGGGGGTCAGAGAGATGCCATGTGAAAAGGACCCCCCTTTGCTGGCTTTGAAGATGGAAGGAGGGGCCACGAGCCAATTAGCGCAGGTTACCGCTTCAGGTGACAGCCGGGAAGAAAACGGAGACCTCCATCCTACAACTGTAAGAAACTGAATTCCGTCGATAACTGAATGAGAAATTCACAGGATCCTTTCCTAGAGCCTCGCAGTCACTGACACCTAGATTTTAGCCCCTGGAGACCTGAACCAAACCTCCAGAACCTGAGATGATACATGTGTGTTGTTTAAGCCGCTACATTTGTGGGAATTAATGGTGGCAGCGACAGGAAACTCAGCCAAGGTGGGGGCCACGCAGGTTCTGAACAGAAGACGGACACGACCTGGCTCAGGTGTTCACCCTGGAGGCTGTGAGAGGAGTAGGCTTAAGGGCGAGGGCAGGAGCCAGGGGCCAGGCAGAGGCTGCAAGGTCCAGGTGAGCAATGCTGTGCTGGACCGGGTGGGGCCGTGGAGGTGGGGAGAAGTAAAGTCCAAGGTTTGGATGTAAGTGGACATAGAGAGAGAGAGGAACCAAGTCAAGGATGACCCGAGGCTTCTGACCTGGGTTCCTAGAACCCCCAGCCCCCTCCAGCTCCAAGCTCCGCCAGCACCCATCTCCCTCCTGTGTCCCCCCAGCCTCGATCCAGCCTTTTCAGGTGGAGGCCGCGTACTGCCGTCTCCTCTGAGGTCTTGATCCTGCCTTGAGGCCTCTCACTCATCGCACCTGCTCTCTCCATTTCAAGACAGGAAGTCAGGGGCTTCCTTGGTGGTGCAGTGGTTAAGAGTCCGCCTGCCAATGCACGGGACACGGGTTCAAGCCCTGGTCCGGGAAAATCCCACATGCCGTGGAGCAACTAAGCCCGTGCACCACAACTACTGAGCCTGCACCCTAGAGCCCACGGGCCACAACTACTGAGCCCACGAGCCACAACTACTGAAGCCCACGCGCCTAGAGCCCGTGCTCCGCAACAAGAGAAGCCACCGCAATGAGAAGCCCGCACACCGCAACGAAGAGTAGCCCCCGCCAGCCGCAACTAGAGAAAGCCCGCGTGCAGCAACAAAGACTCAACGCAGCCAAAAATAATTAATAAAAAACAAAAAAAGAAAAAATCCTTTAAAAAAAAAAAAAGACAGGAAGTCAGATGGAGGCTGCAGAGGGACTGGGGGCTGGGACACCCCAGCCCCCAACATGACCGGGAACCTGCTTTCTCCCTCTCATCCAAACCTAGCCAAATCAGTTCCCAGCTCGCCCCCTGCTCGGCGCCCCTCTCTCTCTCCGGAATTTTCGTTCTCTTTTCGGTAACTGAATTATCCCATCTCTGTCTCTCGTTGGGGGCCATCCACCGCGGCGTGGGTGAGGAGGGGCCCGGGTCGCAGTGCAAGATATTAAACCATCAATCGAGATATTAAGCCATCAATCACCTGCCAACGCTGACTCCCTTGAGCTGGGGATCCTCCGCCGAGCTCGGCCCCTCTGTGAGCCCCGGGACCCAGAGGCAGCTCCAAGACAAGACTGGAGGCCTGAGGACCCCATCAAGGTCCAACCTCGGAAGAAGCTCACAGACCTCACCCATCTGGATTCGCAGACAGGCGTCCCGGGGTCAGATCCAGAGCTCTCATCAGCTTGGGCAAGACAATTCATCCCTCAGTTTCAAGTGAGTTTTCGCACCTGAAAAATGGAGATAACATTTTTGACGTCACTGGGGTTCACTGTGAAGGTTAAGTGAGTGAATAAGGAGGCAGATAAGATAGTCTTATGTAGGATTTGCTGCTATGACTTTTGTCCTGGTCCTGGCGTAGACTGTGGATCATCTACTGGTGATAGAAATGCAAGACTTTTGGCTTTGGGGGAGATTTGATGGGGGTCACATCTGTGTCATCTCCCAGCCGGCGCCTCATCCAAGTCAGAATCGGAAGGAAAAAAAAAAGGCCCCAGCAGAGCCTTAAATATGATTGAGCAACCCACATTGAGAGGTGCTCATTTCAGGTAACAAGGCTCAGCGCTTCACACCGGCTGTTCCCTCTGCCTGGCGTGCCCTTCCCCCACATAGCCACGTGACTGACTACTAGCTGCCCGCTTCAGAACTTTGCTCAAATGTCACCTCCTGAGGTCGCCCAGTTAAAACTGAAGGCAGTGTCCCGGCTTGCTCACACCCCTGCGGGTTTTCTCTCTCTCTATAGCGTGCACCAGCACCTCAGGTACCGTAGGCCATGCTTGTTGGCTTTGTCTCTCTGCCCCACTGGAGTGTCAGCCCCAGGGCAGGGGTTTATTTATTCTCCACCCAGCGTAGCACCTGTCATGAAATAAACGACTCGGTAAATATTTGTGGAGTGAATGAATGAATGAATTCCGTTTAGCCATTCCCAGAGGGCCCCCAGGGCTGCTCTGGTCTGGGCCTGTCAGCAATCCTGGGTTTTCTGGGGAGTGGCGGGGTGGGATCAGCCGTGCGCAGGGCCCCAGCTAGTCCTCTATCTTCGCATGGATTGTTTCTTTTTTTATTCATGTGAAATTTTAAAGTATGCAACTCAGTGACATTTAGTACCTTCGTAATGTGCAACCACCACCTGTATCTAGTTCGGGAACTTTTCGTCATCCCCAAAGGAAACCTGTACCCATTAAAGCTGTCATTTCCCAATCTTCCCCTCCCACACCCCCTACCCCCCAGCCCCTGGCAACCACCAATCTGCTTTCTGTCTCCATGGGTTTACTTATTCTGGACATTTCATATAGATGGAATCATACAATATTCACTCTTCTATACCTGGCTTCTTTAACTCAGCATATTTTCAAGTTTCATCCACATTGTAGCATGTGTCAGTACATCATTCCTTTTTACGGCTATTGTACGGATGGACCACGTTTGTTTATCCATTCACCTGTTAATGGACTTTTAGGGTGTTTCCACCTTTATTATGTGGATCTTTAAAAGGCACCCCTTCCCCTGGGCACATGAAAGGTGCGGCAAGGGGAACAGATGGTATCAGCCCTTGCTCACGCTTCTGTCAAGCACTCTTGTGCAGTGAGCAACCTACACAGCTGTTCATGGCAACCCTGTGTGCGTGTTGCATCACCTGAGCAGTCGGGAGGTAGGTGGCACCGTGAAGACCAAGTAATCAGGAGCTGTACCCCCTCACCTAGCTTTTCAGATGGCCACTCCCCGATCTCTGTGTCCCACTAACCCCTGTGGGAAATCTGCCAGGGAATTAGGCCATGCTGGGTGGTGCCCCAAACCCTCCTTTCCTGTTGCCCCCAGCTATACCTTCCTTGCCCCTCCAGACTCTGGGGACCCTCACCCCCTCTCCCCCTCTGCAGGCCTTTCCACCTAGCCTGGCGTCCCACACCCAGGATTTCCTCCAACCCTGACTCTCTAGTACAGTGGCTATTTTTATTTTCCCTTCTTATTAAATTTCCAACTTCTGCAAACACCATGGCCCCTGCCCCTCCGCCCCCCCTTCCCCTTTCCCTCAGAGTGGATTTGATTCACTTGCGTCTGTCTTAGTAACAGATTAAAAAAAAAAACAAAACTCAGCAGCCACCGCACTCTGCTTTCTTGGAGGTTTAGGGAAACTAGAAGGAGGGGGAACTAGGCTGCAGGTTCCCTCTGGGGGTTTAAGTTCGCCCTCCTCCCCACATCCGAGGACTTCTGGACTTTTCCACCATAACCTGAAGGGGGAGGGGAGGGGCTGGGGAGTGAGGTTGGGCCCCTTGCTAGATTTGGGGGAATTTGATGGCTATCAGGCCTGTGCCTTCCCCCAGTCAGTGCCCTGTCCCAAGGCGGAATCGCAAATTAAAAAAAGAAAACAAAGAAATACGTATGGCGTTGCCGTCCCTGCCCCGCTCCCCGAGGAGGGGTGTAGAAGGCCTAGAGTGGGGAGTATGAGGCTGCCCTGGTGGGGCTCAGAAGTGAGGGCTTTAAAAACCTCCACGCCAGAGCCGGAGTTGCCCCGGCGCTCTCTCCCTTCGGATGGCTGGTGGGGGCCACGGAAGGTTCCAGGTTCCTGGACGCCACCTACCCTGGTCTGGCTCTCTCTCACCGCTTTTTCCTCCTCAGGAGATGCTGATCCGCGTTCCCCCCCCCCCCCCCCCAACACACACACATCCCGCCTCCCAGAGCTGAGAGCAAATTGCTTCTTCATGCCCCGGGGTGTTTTTCCCCCAAAATGTTTTGTGGCAGTCGCCATGGCAACCAAGAACCCAGCTGCACTTTATTTCCCCGGGATACAGGATGGGGTGGGGGTGGGGGTGTGGGACGGGGAAACAACTAGGTTGTTTCAGCAGGGACCTTTCTACCCTACTCCTCCCCCCTCTCTTGGTCCCCCGCCCCACCAGTGGGCTTGGTCCAGCCTTGGTCCACAGAGGCCAGGCTGCCTGTCTGGGTGGGTTGCTGGGCTGCGGTTCCCCCCGGGGTCCCTCATCAGTTTGAGGAAGGTCCTTCATTTGGCCAGAGGGCTAAGGTTAAATAGTGCCCTGGTTCCCAGTGGAATTCCTTTCCCCTTCTTTTTCTCTTCCCTTTTCCTCTCCAATCAACTAATCAGAGCTGGCTGGTATGGTTGTGCAGGTTGGACACTGCACAAGAGGGCACTGAGTGAGCTCAAGCCATGCTGCGAGTGCCCATTTCTCCTTTGCTCAGGGGGACCCTATGGACTTAACCTCTGCCCTGACGTAGCTGACACCGACTCTCGAGTTCACTATTAGGAGAGCCAACTATGTCAATTAAAATTTCCGATTCTGGTCACATGTCAAAACTGAGGAGGAACGGAAGCCTTGTCAGGAATTTGGGGTTTTGAACAACACAAGCTACAGATCCTTCAGGACCTTAGAGAGCAAACATGGGCAGGAGGAACTTCTAAAAGGGTCAAGGCTGGGGTCAAGGGCTGTAGACTGACTTGGGATGACCAGGGAGGGACCGGGAGTGATTATCAAAATCCCTCAGAGAGGGCTTCCCTGGTGGCGTAGTGGTCGAGAGTCCACCTGCCGATGCAGGGGGATGCCGGTTCGTGCCCCGGTCCGCGAAGATCCCACATGCCGCGGAGCGGCTGGGCCCGTGAGCCATGGCTGCTGAGCCTGCGCGTAAAAAAAAAAATCCCCCAGAGAAGTAAAGGAGCAGGTGTGGATTGACTGCTAAATGCACCCGGTTCTAAACCCCCATTATCTTCTCTCTTTGCCTCCTCATTGGGTAGCTCCTCCCATCTGGAGGAGGAGCCTATTTCCACACCTCTCGAATCTGGGCTGGTCTTGTGACCTGCTTTGGCCAATCAAATGCCACAGAAGTACAAGGGCCATTCTGAATCTGGGTCTCAAGAGATGTAGCACGTTTTTACTAGCTGTCTGGAAAAAAACCCTTGCCTCTGTCACGTGACCACAGCCGGGGCTAGCCTGCTGGAGGATGAGGGACATGGAGCAGAGACCTGTCGGCCCAGCTGAGGCCATCCTAGACCAGCCAAGCCCCAAACGTGTGGAGAGCCCAACATGGGTAAACAGCATGCCTCCCCGGCTCACAGATGCCCACAGACTAATGAATGAGCCCAGCCAAGACCCAAAGAACGGTCCAGCTGACCCATGGACTGTGGAGCCATAATTAATGCTGATTGTCTAAGCCACTGGATTTGGGGATTGTTTGTTACATAGCATAATGGGCAATAGGTAACTGACATGGGGTCTGACTGGCACACGTGCATTGGGCACAAGTTGTTCCTCCTCAGGAAAGAGCTGGACTCAAATCCTGGGGAACTCTGGTTTTGGTTGCCGTCTTCTTCACTTCCTTATGAATTCTTCGCCGTTCCTTCATTACTTGACATCTTTCTGATTGCGTCCCCTCTCTCTCTTGCTTCCATTTAGCCTCCTGGCTGATCCTCATACTTTCCAAGCTTGTTCCCACCCCCAGGGCCTTTGTACCTGCTGCTCCCCATGCCTGGAACCCTCTTCCCCCAGATCTTCACGTGGGTCCCTCCCTTGCCTCCCTAGGTCTCTGCTCACTTGTCCACTCCTCTGAGAGGCCCTTCCTTGCGCAGAAAAGTATGCTGTCTTCTGATCCCTCACCAGCCCTTTCCTTTAATTTTTGTTGTTGTTACTCACAGCTCTTATTGCTACCCGAAATTGTATCCTTCCCTTCCCTGTTTCACTTCCCCATGCACCTCCTGGTCACCTCCCAAGTAAACTACTCAAATCCCTGTCTCAAGGTCAGCCTAACCCAATCTAAGACAGCTAGAGAAGATTTTAGATTTGGAGCAAGCACACCCAGTGGTTCTGGGTACCTTCCGTTGCTCCCACCAGAAGCCACTTCACATCCAGCTGTGTCACATTTAGGGATGCAAAGGTAGACCCGGGGCTTCAGATGGGGGCAAAAGAGCCCTCCAGGAATACATTCCTCATCTGCCTTTCCCCTAATGATTTCACCATCCGTGGATGATTGTGTGCCAGATCCACGTTTTCATTACTAGTTGCAAAATAGTGTTATTTCCAGTCTGTCGGTGCACTCATTTATGCATCTGTCTTCTCCACCGGGCTGGAAACCTCACGTTGCCAGCGACAGAGCCACCGGATACCGAGGAAACATTAGCTAAAAGAATTTGAATTCAGGAGATGGAGCCCGTTGGAAAAGAAAAATGAAACAAATAGGTATTCATCGTTTAGGGCAAAGAAACATGGCACCACTCCTCCTGCTTCCGGGATCAAAGACTGCCCAACTCCAGCCTCCTCTGGACTCCAGGCTTAGCCAAAAGTCCCAGGACACAGCCTGGCCCTTGGCCCATCTCCACCACTAGCATCACCACGTGGATGGACTCAGGAATCGAAGGGGGCTTTGGGGAGAAGATGGTTTGTCTGTAGGTATCAACATTGCTTTCCTTTAAAAAAAATGTTTTTATTTTAAACCTCCTCACAGTTCAAACGTTTTTCTTATTATCTTCTGCTGAGGGAAAAAATTAATAACACGGTACAATATAAAATACTAAATTAAAGGCATTTTGGAACCAGCAATTATTTCATAAGCTTCTCTTTTATTGCTGCACTCATGTGCCTAATTGCTGTCTTAATGAGGACATTAATTTCTTGCTAATGTGATGTTATTATAGAAATTGCAGTCAATCTCTTAAAAAGGGGAAAGTGCTGGAAAGCTGTCCCACGAGGCAGGAGTTCTGGTCACCCTGGGGCTGAGGGCAAACGAGAGGGGAGGAGATGACGCCGGAACCCAGGCTGGGGCAGGGGCGCACGGGAGCCGAGAAAGGAGGAAGGCAGGGGAGTCTCGCCTGTAGTGAGCAGTCTGGAGAGGCCCTGGTCACAGAACCAGCTGTTGCCATGCCTGGGGACTTGGGAGATGAGACGGAATAGGGGAAAATGTTAGAATAATAGTAAAACCTAAAACATCAGTGGCAGGCACTCTTGGTGTGTTTTATATCTTAATCCTTGCAACAACCCTGTGAAATAGCATCATTATCTCCATTTGATGGATGGGGAAAACCGAAGCACAGAGAGGGTAAGCAACTTACTCAAGGTCACACAGCTGGTAAGTAATGGAGATGTGACTTGAATCCAGCTCCTCTGGCTTAACCACTGAGTCGTGCTGCCTCTCAGTCAGTGCCCCACCGCCATCAATGATGTTAATAATCTCAAACATTTATTGAGAGATTTTTCTGTGCCAGCACTACACCAAGCCCCTCCCACGACGGATCGGGGGGGGTTCCTTTCAGAAGAGTGGGAGGTCAAGCCACATCGGCACGCTGCCTGATGCAACAGGAAGGACAAGGCGGGGGGCTGGGGCTGCACGCCCCACAGGAACAGGACATCCACTGTAAGGGGAGAGACCTCAGGGACCAGCGAGGAGAAATTTCTCTGTCCTGAGTTGCACCTTCTGGCAGGGTCCCATGTTGGGTCAGAGTGGGCTCTGAAAGCAGTGGGTCTGGGTTAGAATTTTAGCTTTCCCACCTCTTGTATGACCTTGGGTGTGTAGCTGACCCTCTCTGTGACTCAGTTTCTCATTTATTTATTTATTGGGCTGTGTTGGGTCTTAGCTGCGGCATGTGGGATCTTCGTTGTGGCACGCGAGATCTTTCGTTGTGGCGTGTGGGCTTCTCTCTAGTTGTGGCGTGTGGGCTCTACAGTGCACGGGCTCAGTAGTTGCAACACGTGGGTTTAGTTGCCCTGTGGCATGTGGGATCTTAGTTCCCTGACCAAGGATTGAATCCACGTCCCCTGCATTGGAAGGCAGATTCTTAACCATTGGACCACCAGGGAAGTGCCAGTTTCTCATCTATTGATCAGGGATAACAATGGAACTTGCTTCGGAAGACTGTTTTGAGATTAAGCAAGTTCAAATATTGCATCGGTCAGAGTAAGTACACCCCAGCGGCTGTAACAAGCAATCCCCGAGTCCCAGCAACTTAACACACTCCAGGCTTATTTCTCACTCACATGGCAGGTGACTCTGCTCCACTTGCAAACCCGCCTCCCTGTGAGCTGTGGTACCGCCTCCTTCTAGCACCTCAGAACCTTCCATGTGACTCTCTCTGTACAGCCAGGAGGTGACAAAGGCGAAGAGAGCATGAAGAAGGAGGAAAGCGTGGGAAGTTTTGGAGGCCTGAATGTAGAGTGTTTAGAGGCCACTTCCACCAACACTTGACAGAAGCAGATCGGGATGAAGATAAGGAACGAGTGTGAGGGCAAAGCAGCCCAGGTGGGCACCCCGGTGTCTCCCAAAGTTCACCCACTCACCTACATTTTCAGCACACCACCTCGTCAAGCACACAACAAGCACAGCCTGATGGATTCACCTGGTAAAAACACAACAAGCCATTTTAAAATTCTGAGTTTATTGCTTACATGAACAGTGAAAGGAGGAGAAGCCCCCCTTTAGCCTGTATCCCACATTCCAAAAAAAAAAAAAGATAAGAATGAAACAAAAGGATGCTGATTCGCTGAGGTTCAAGCCTTTGCTGGCATGGCCTATGGGAATACGTGCAAAGTCACCCAGGTGCCGTGGTGGAGACATGCTCCTTCTTAATGTGTCAAAGTGGCTGGGCCATGGGGCCCAGATATTTCATCAAACATTATTTGGGATGTTTCTGTGAGGGTGATTTTTGGATGGAAATTAACATTTAAATCAGATTACCCTTCATAATGTGGGTGGGCCTCAGCCAATCAGTTGAAGGCTTTAAGAGAACAAAGATGATGTTCCCCAACCAAGAAGAAATGCCTCTTCACACTTTTTAAATTTTATTTACAAAACTGACTTGACTTTGTTTTAAGTTTAAACTAATTCACGCATGAAAGGAACTTTCAGGGCCATGAATAGAAAACCACCATGAGTGGCCACAGATACAAAGTAAGTGTGAAATAAATATAATGAAAGCTAGAGTGTTGTCAAACTCTTCCTAGGGACAGAAAGTGTCCTGGGTCTCCAGAGGCCCTGAGCAGTCATTCTCTTCTATGGGCCTCAGTTTTCTCATCCATAAAGTAGGGGCAATGAGTAGATGCAGACTAGAGAGACAATTTAGAAAGTTCTGCTGTATTAGGGTTCCCCAGAGAAACAGAAGCAACAGGATGTATGAGTGTGTGTGTGTGTGTGTGTGTGTGTGTGTGTGTGTGTGTGTAGAGAGAGAGAGAGAGAGAGAGAGGGAGTGAGTTAGTTTATGAAATTGGCTCATGCAATTGTGGAGGCTGGCAAGTCCAAACTCTGTAGGGGAAGCCAGATGGTTGGAGATTCAGGGAAGAGTTGCAGCTCAAGTCCAAGGCAGTCTGCTGGCAGAATTCCTTCTTGCTCGGGGAATGTCAGTCTTTGGTCTCTTAAGGGCTTCAACTGATTGGATGAGGCCCACCCACATTATGGAGGGTAATCTGATTTCCACAAAGTCCACTGATTTAATCTCATCCAAAAAACACCCTCACAGAAACATCCCAAATAATGTGTGATGAAATATCTGGGCACCATGGCCCGGCCAAGTTGACACATAAAATTAACCATCACATCTGCTCAGCTACAAACTCTGTTACCTATTATGGTGTAGCTATTGTGGTCGGTGCTATTTCTATGTCCCCTTGGCTCATATTCTCCTGTGTTTCTCTGCCTGAGGCTTTTACACAAGCAGATGGGGTCTGCAATCAGAAAGTGATTGGAGCTGCCACTCCCAGAAATGACTGTCACCAACAGGAGACAGAGTTTTGGAGGATAAATACTTCAGCTCCTTCCCCAAGGTGGGATGACTTTGAAGTATGTGCTCTCTGCTGCCTCCTAGAGGTCTCCAGTGGAACTGCACCCCAGTTACCCACATTGGGAACCCGCTCAACAACACACCCTGTACTGGCTGCCTTCCCTTCCCTGCCTCACTCCCCGTCTCTCCCACCCGTGTTTCTTGGAATCACCTTGCAAATTAAACTTCTTGCACCTAACTGCCTGTCTCAGGGTCTGCTTTGGGGGAACCCAGCCTAAGACCTACAGGATTCCCACTATAAGCTCTTTCCCACCACTATAGCAACGAAGTATAAGTGAGAGAATGAAGTGAATTTCTTTTCTCAGAAAAGCAATACACACTCATGATAAAAGGAAAAGGTATTTGAGCCCTGTCGAATGAGGAGCGTGTCAAATTTAGCCTCCCTCTGTGCTGCTCCCTTCACCTTTTTTATTTTAAATAAATTTATTTTATTTATTTATTTGACTGCATTGGGTCTTCGTTTCTGTGCGAGGGCTTTCTCTAGTTGCGGAGAGCGGGGGCCACTCTTCATCGCGGTGCACAGGCCTCTCACTGTCGCGGCCTCTCCTGTTGCGGAGCACAGGCTCCAGGTGTGAAGGCTCAGTAGTTGTGGCTCACGGGCCCAGTTGCTCCGCGGCATGTGGGATCTTCCCAGACCAGGGCTCGAACCCGACAGTGTCCCCTGCATTGGCAGGCAGATTCTCAACCACTGCGCCACCAGGGAAGCCCTCCCTTCACCTTGATACAGCCCTGGTAAGGCCTGCTGGGTGTATCCACCCAACATTTTGTATTCACACGCCAACATCTGTATGGACATCCTCTCTTTTCCCAGCGACTTAACACACTCCAGCTTATTCTCCAGTTAATTATATACCTTGGACACCCTCCCCAAATTGGCACATTTTTTGTTTGCACATATGAGAACCCTTGCCATAATTAATTTAAAAGGGAGAAGACGCTGGCTCATACAGCTGAAAAGCACAATGGTTGTATAACTTCAGGCATGGCTGGATCCAGGCACTCAGATGATGTCACCAGGAGTCCAGTTCTGTCCATCTCTTAAATCATATTACCTGTGTTAGCCTCTCTCTCTCAGTCAAGTTCTCAACAAAGTGGTGACAAGATGGTCCCACTTGTCCTGACTTACATCCTAACAACTTGCTAACCCTAGCAGACAAAAAACATCTGTTTCCCAACAATTGCAGCAAACACCTAAGTGCGGACTCTCATTCATCCACCTTGGGTCACAGGTCCATCCCTGAACCAATCTGGAGGAATGGAATGTTCTGATTGACCCATCTTGGACCACATGCTTGTTAATAGAAGTGAGGGGACTTCAAGCCTGCCATGGTGTTCCACATTGAAAGTGGTGTAGAGGTGGTTCCTCAAAGGAAAACTGTAGAAAAGGAAAGGCATGCCGGGAAGGCAAAAGCATCAGATTTCAATGAGCCTAGACTCAGTGTAGGCTGGTAATTGAAACAGATGGGGCAGTCAGCCCAGAGCATTAGGACCTTGAACAAATGAAGTCTGGACATAACCTCTCTATCTGACTCTTGTCTCTTACATAATGATGTTTACACAGGATACTGTGTAGGAAGATTTGTGCGTATTGTTCAGGACATCAGAGTCAGAGAGAGGGAGGTAGATACTGTGGGGATAGGAATGGAGGAGCTAGGTAAGGACCCAAGGGGCTAGCATGGAGGAGAGGGCTGATGCCACATTAGTCTGGCACTAGCCATGATGCTATAACAAAGAGGCCCCAAAATTCAGTGGCTACAACAAGATGAGAGTTTATTTCTTTTTTTAAAATTTTTATTGGAGTATAGTTGATTTACAATGTTGTGTTAGTTTCTGCTGTACAGCAAAGGGAATCAGTTATACATATACATATAACCACTCTTTTTTAGATTCTTTTCCCATATAGGTCATTACAGAGTACTGGGTAGAGTTCCCTGTGCTATGCGGTAGGTCCTTATTTGTTATCTATTTTATATGTAGTAGTGGGTATATGTCAATCCCAATCTCCTAATTTATCCCCCTACCGCTTTCCCCTCTGGTAACCATAAATTTGTTTTCTACATCTGTGACTCTGTTTCTGTTTTGTAAATATAGAAATGATCCCTGAAAGTACAGTCTTTGAGAGGTTATTTCTTACTCATGTACGCATCAGGGGTTGGTGGTCCAGGGCTAGTGAGACAGCTTTGCCATGCACATCACTTGTGGATTCCCTCTGGGGTTCCCTGGGGGAGCAGGAAAAAGGAAGTAGAGGGCAAAAACTTCCTTCAAAGGACATACCTGGGAGTTGCACAAATCACTTATGCTCACAACACATAGGGTAGAACTTAGTCACATGGCCACACTTACCGATAATTGAGACTTGGAAATATAGTCTCTAACAGGAAAGCCAAATGCCCAGCTAAAACTCAGGACATTCTAATACTAAAAGGAAAAAGAGGAGAATGGATGCCAGAGGCAACTAGAATTTCACCCTGCTGGGTGGATCTGTTCCATCTGGGAGTGGGATCTCCCACCTGGGACCATTGGCCCCATGTAGAGGGAAAGGGCCATCCCCAGTCTATACCCCATATGCTCCCTCCATGTATGCAAATTATGTAATTACCTTATTTATTATAATTTGTTTCAATATTTACTTGTTTTCATTTTAAAATAACTTATTATTATTTATTTGTTTGTCACTTTATTTATGTATTGACCAGAGCTGAACAGGATAACATGGAAAAAATACCTGGCACTTAGTAGGCTCTCATGAAATATGGCAACTACAAAGCCATGGTCTCACCAAACCTGTTTCCTCTTCCTATATACACAGGAAGACTACATTTCCCAACTTCCCCTGTGGCTGGGCTGGGTCATATGGCTGAGTTCTGGCCAATGGGATACAGAGAAAGTAATTGTTCTGCGTCAAGGATAGACCCTCTCATTAAGTGTAAGCTTATCAGCCAGTCAGATGTGAAGGATGCGGGAGAGGACTCTGAACCTCTGCGGGTGGGGAGGAGACACTGTCTCTGTACCTCTATATCCTCATCTATAAAATAGAATAATAACAGCCTCTACCTCATAAGGCTATTTCAAGGATCCAGTGAAATGAATTAATATTTGAAAAATGCTTAGATTAACAGGGAGTTAAGAGCTATATTGTGCTCACCATATTTTAAAAATATAATTTGATAAACAAGCACCTATATACCTGGAACCCTGGTTAAGAAATAGAACATGACTGATAACTAAGACACTGATGAGATAAATACCTAAATTACACAAATTTGTCATTACTAAATTGTGATAAATGCCTCAGAAGACAAGAATAGGGAACTAGGAGAATAACCTCAGTGGCTAATTTAGATTGAGAGGGAAGCTGGGAAAAGCGTCATCAAAAAATCTACAAACAATAAATGCTGGAGAGGGTGTGGAGAAAAGGGAACCCTCCTACACTGCTGGTGGAATTGTAAATTGGTACAGCCACTATGGAGAACAGTATGGACGTTCCTTTGAAAACTAAAAATAGAACTGCCATATGATCCAGCAATCCCACTCCTGGCCATATGTCTAGAGAAAACCGTAATTCGAAAATACACATACACCCCGATGTTCACTGCAGCACTATTTAAAATAGCCAGGACATGGAAGCAACCTAAAAGTCCATCAACAAAGGAAGGCATAAAGGAGATGTGGTACATATATATAATGGACTATTACTCAGCCATAAAAAAAAGAATGAAGTAATGCCATTTTGCAGCAACATGGATGGACCTAGAGTTTGTCATACTGAGTGAAGTAAGTCAGATGGAGAAAGACAAATGTCATGATATCGCTTATATGTGGAATCTATAAAAAGGGCTACAAATGAACTTATCTACAAGACAGAAATAGAGTCACAGATGTAGAAAACAAACTTGTGGTTACCAGGGGGTGAGGTGGGGGAGGGATAAACCGGAGATTGGGACTGACATATACACACTACTGTATATACAATAGATAACTAATAAGGACCTACTGTATAGCACAGGGAACTCTGCTCAATACTCTGTAATGGCCTATATGGGAAAAGAATCTAAAATAGAGTGGATATATGTATATGTATAGCTGATTCACTTTACCGTACACTCGAAACTAACACAACATTGTAAATCAACTATACTCCAATAAAAAAAGAAAAAAAAGACTTTGCATTTGAGCTGAGTTAAGAGGGTGTGGAAGTTAGCTGGTGAAGAATGGAGGGTGTAGCCTTCAGAGGAGTGACAATGAGTAGAAGGCCTGGAGATGGGCTAATATGTGGCATATTCAAGGAAAAGGGCCTGAGAGCCACAATGGAGGGAGAGTGGCAGAGAGCTGGGATGGAAAAGGCCAGCTGAGGCCAAAAGGTTAGTTTGGACTTATTCTAAAAGCCACAGGGAGTCATAAAGGCCTTTGGTCTGATTTACATTTTAAGAAGATGGCTCTTCCCCTAGCATCCCACACAATGGCAGAGGAGGGTATATATGATAAAACCACTTCAGAAAACGTTTCATGACATCTACTAAAGCTGAATATTCCCCTCCTTCATTGACCAAGCAATTTTGCTCCTGATAAATAGCTCCAAACTGGAAACTACCCAAATACCCATCAGAGTAGAATGGGACAGATTAACTGTGGTGTAGAAAAGAGCAAACGATTGCTACCTGCACCAACACGGATGGATCTTGCACACTTAATACTGAAGAAAAGAAGCAAATACAAAAGAAGACATATTGTATGATTCCATTTATATGAAGTTCTCGAACAGGCAAAACTATTCTGTGATGATAGAAACTGGGTAATGGTTAACCTTGGACAAGGAGGTAGTGGCTGGAAGGGAACATGTGTTTGGGGGGGGTGGGGACTGGGAATGTTCTATTCTTGATCTGGTGCTGGTAACACAGGAGTATTCATTTCATGAAGATTTATCAAGCTGTATGCCTACGATACACATGCTTTGCAGTATGTTTTTTATGCTCCAATAAGAAAGGGTTTTTTTTCAGTTAAGAAAACAAAAATGGCTATGGTCACTTTAAGGAGGAAGGATGGGGAGGGGCTTCTATTTCTCACTGAAGCAGGAGGGGAAGGTGGAAGGTAGGATACAGGCAGTGCTGGACCTGGCTTGTATGGACCCATCTCTTTCCAACACTGTTCAGTGACATCACATTGGTAGCTTGAAATCAGCCATGGTGGGAGTACTCACACCACGCAAACTGACAGATGCTGCAAAATCAGGGCTTTTTTGATTTTAATTAAGAGCCAGTTTACCATAGAAAACAAACTTACAGTTACCAAACGGGAAAGAGTGGGGAGAGGGATAAATTTGGAACTTGGAATTAACAGAGTTAAACTAATTTTTTAAAAAAGAGCCACTCACGGCTTCCCTGGTGGCGCAGTGGTTGAGGGTCTGCCTGCCGATGCAGGGGACACGGGTTCGTGCCCCGGTCCGGGAAGATCCCACATGCCATGGAGCGGCTGGGCCCATGAGCCATGGCCGCTGAGCCTGCGCGTCCGGAGCCTGTGCTCTGCAACGGGAGAGGCCACAACAGTGAGAGGCCGGCGTACCGCAAAAAAAAAAAAAAAAAAAAAAAAAAAAGAGCCACTCACTACATCACTGGCTGTAAGTAACAGGACAGGTGTGGCAAGGGCATGCTTTCAACCAACTCTATTTGTGCTCTGTCATGCTAGCCCCTGACAGAAATCTGAGGGCAAAAAGCTGAACAAGACTCACAGAGATGGTCCCCACAGAGCTCATAGATTGTTGGGGAAAGAGACAAATAAATCTACTCAACAAAATAATACTCAGT